>NW_024582388.1:2836522-2875214 GCF_018398535.1 Haplochromis burtoni | reverse complement strand
ACCTCTTTTTAAGTTTTGTGGATATTATACATGGTTATGCTGAGGATATGTCGGCCAATTTCCACTGGAAATGCCTTTTGGTTAAACTGTCAGCGAGGAATTTGCACTGTTATATTTTTATATAACTTTAATGCACATAAAAAACAGCTGCTTGTTTAAGTAAAAATACACTGATGGGGTTTTTTGCACTAATAAAGTTGTGGAGTTGTAAAGTATTTTGTCTAGTGTCAATTATATCGTCAGTTATGTCGTTATCGCAAATTTTCAAATGTATATCGTGATAAATATTTTTGGTCATATCGCCCTGCTCTAATATACACAATAGAGCGCTACAAACAAAATAACATTCACTTACAGTGTTTATCTCAAAAACTGGGCAAATAAGACCAAAATTATTGGTGTAGCTAGCCTGTTCTCATTGTTGTTGCATTTAAAAGCAATGGATAAGCATCATTAGATGATATGCAGGACTTATGTTGAGAAAGGGACATATTTAAACCTTAACGCAACCTTTTATTTAAGAGAAAAAAAGGCAAAGATTTATTACTAATGATAATTATGAAGTAAAAGCAAAATTAAAATGCAAGAGGAAGACAATCCAATAAGCAATTGACATTAAAGTTAAAAATAAAGTCCCAAGCCTGGCCGGCAAACTTGTGACCACCACTCCAGCCTCTAAATGGAAATGTTGCCACTTTGCAAAAAAGGAGTGCTATCTCTCTGTATACAATGGCACTAGTGACAAGGACAATATTGTGTGTATCTCTGTGATGGCAGTGGCATCAAACAGAACGGCAGTATTTGGGCTGTGAATGCTTTGAAGTGGCATTACAGGTACATACAGGAAAAAAGCATCTATTTGTATTTTGGGTGAAGTGAGCCTTTAAACAGAAATCCAGTTTCTAAAAAGCGACAATCTCCTTCCTTTCTGTCTCCTGCTTTTAGTTCAGCTGTAACAAAAGGACCAGATAATCTGTCCTCAGGCGGGCAGCTCTCCCATTACTCCTTCACTTTGTAGCTTTAGTCCATTCTTTTGAGTCCTTTCAATCCATAATTATAGCAAACACTAACACAGTGCCAAAGCATCAGGGCAAATGATGGGCATTTTTGCATTACAAAGCCTGAGCGTCCATTTTTACATCAATAAATCTTTATCTTATTATATTAATGTAATTACTGTAAAAATGCCTCCTAAGGACGATTCACCAGTGTAAACACCGCAGCGTACTGTATATAAAGTAGGATTTGCGGCATCTGTTGGAGAGCTGTGACGACAGACAGAGAGCGCTGTTCTTCCAGGACAATGAGAGCTTAAAGCTTACCGAGTTTTTTTTTTTTTTCGTGTGAGGGCAGATGGTGGAAGGAGCGAAAGGGCGACAGAAACAACACTTCAAACATGTTTGTTCTGCTCGGTAAAGCAAAACAGAAAACCTCTGACTGATTTAGAAACAAGAAGCAGGGGGGGTTATGGGAAAGATGGTTGCAATTTGGAGAAACGAAAGCACGGCCAATACCACTGTGAGTCAGAAGCTGCCAATCGTCTCCTTGATTTTCAGCTTATCTGTTTGGAAGAAGCCAGTTAATTTGTCCTCTCATGACATCCTCTCTGTCTTTGCTGTGCCTCTTCCTCTTTCTTCCCTTCTCATTTCTCCCGTTTATCTGTAACAAAAGACTAGTCAGCCTGACCTCATGCAAAGCTCTCCCTACCTCGGTTTCTCTGTTCAACCTCATCCCTTCATCCTCTCCTCCGCCCTGCCTTTTATTGCTGGATTCTTTCGTTATCCCTAGCTAGATCCGACCCACGCTATCTCTTGCTCTCTGTTGTGTCACTCCCAGTTGCAGATATGCTGCGGCTCAACATACACGTGCACTTGTGCAAATAAGCTATGGAACAACACACACAAAATATAATAAAAGCCACCACATGTGTGAACGAATGATGGGAAAGAAGGGCACACGCGCAGCACGTTTCTGGACTCGGGCTCACAAGCAGCTTGCTCTCGCACATGTACACACACATATGCACACACAGGTTCAGGGCACACAGAGAGACAGCAGGCAATATGGCAAGGATGCAATACACATGCAGCATGATCTTGCAAATGCTCAAACGTGAGGCATATGCGCACCAATGTCGCATACGCGCTTGCAAATACCCATACACAGCGTACAATCAAGGATCACAGTCACCCATAAACACTTGTGACCACAGAAACCTCACACAAACACACCACAAGTAAAAAACACATCCTTGCATTCCTTCAGAGTATCCTTCCAGCTGCATAATGACACACAAGCTTTCCTAAACAAACACACAGCCACACCCATACAATCCTCACCAGGAGTACAAGCTAGAGTACAAAAACTAACACGTGCAACACACATTTTTCTTGACCTCACAACATCCTCGTGCACATAACACAAAATTATAAAGACAGACACAAAGCATTGCACGCACTGTCCGTATCTCTCACCTTTCAGCAGCTGGTCTCCTTTGTACCAGTGCAACGTGGCGGGGGGTTTGCTGCCAGTGCTGGTGCAGGTCAGGGTGACTTTTTCCCCCTCCTTCACTGCATGCTCAAAGCCTGAGATCTGAGGCTTGCCGGGCACACCTAAAGAGTAAAGAGTTTTAGAGTTAGAAAGAGAGAAGGAGAAGACTTTTATGCAGCAGGGCTAACCTTGTAAAATTAAGGCCAGTTGCTGAGTTTCTAACAAGTACTGCATGTGTCTGCAAAGTTGTGGCCTATCAGCAAAATGTGCAGCAGCATCCACAATATCGCAGACAAGCTTGAATCTATTTGGGCAACTTGGAAAGCTCTGATAGAATCCAGCTGGGAGAAAAATAATGATGCAGGCTTGCTATGATTTGCACCCAATATGGTTCGTAACCATTTCACAGCAGCTCTGACCTTCCAGAAGAATCAGAACATGCTGTCTCTATTATAAGTATCTGCCATGACTGGTGCACTAGACATTTTTTTCCCCCCAGTTTTGCTAACAGGCGGCCAATTAGGATGTGCAGATAATGACTGTTTCAGTCTCAGAAGGAAGTGACTTGCTTCTGTTAGCTAAACACAGCACAGTTACACCTCTTTGGGCTGAATGGGCATCCGAGTTTAATGTTTGCAGCCCAGAGGCAAAACACTCCTCCAGTTCCAGCTTCCCAGAGCAAATATCTCAGGTTTTTTGTTTTGTCTTTTAAAATAAAATGAGAAAACAAGAAATCTGCATGCCTGTCTGAAAAGCAGTAAGATGGCATAACTTGCAGAAGCATTTAAGCTCAGTTGGTGAACTGCTGTGACTAAACAGCTCATTCTCATTACTAGGCTGTCAAATACTGACGTTTTCGTCAAAGCTGCTGGTGTCTCACATCTTTCACTCCCAACTCGTCACTTAGGGATGCTTGTGTCATATTTAAATGACCAGTGTAATTGTTCAACTTGCAGAGTTGATGTTGTGAAGGGGTATACTTTAACACAATCTATCCATCCATTCTCTTGCGCTTATCCGGGGCAGAGTCGCAGAGGCAGCAGCCTAGCCATGTACTTTAACACATGTTACAATATTTTCCTGAACCCAACTGAACCAAGTCCAGTAGTTTTAAGTATCTAAACTAGTGGATATGAGTCAGATGATAACAAATCGGTGAGGGAAAATAAAGGGAAAAATGCAAAGCACAGCATTCCAAATGGGACACAAACTGCAGTCTCCTGGCTAAGAAACCTGTGAAAACCTCCAACTTTGCAGCTTCCTAAAGCAGACATTATCACTTTTTAAAACATGGCCGTGATCCATCAGTGTCCAATATCGCCGAGAGGGACACGATCAGCATCTGACAGAAGGCCAGTATTTGATGCAGTGAGGGGAAAATACATCGGATGAAATAGATGTTGGTGTTAGCACAAACAATACATTTTAGAACATTCGGAAAGAAACTCGTCTCTATAAAACTGCCAAAGGACCCACCCCATGCATGGGGCTGTAAGGAAATTTATAGCAATGCCTTTTATTGCAAAAAAGTGTACAGTAAATCAATTACAAGAACAAAAGTGTTTGTTTTTTTTAAATTTATGTTTGAATTAACTGCAAAATACATTTCACTGGGTAATTACACAAAAAACATACAACAAACCCTTAACTCTGTCTAATTTTTCTCTTTATTCACAAAAAAAAAGGTCATAGTCTCCTGCGCATTTCACAGTCTCATGAAAAATTTGAAATGCTCACCACATTTTTAACAAGACTTCAAAACACGACGGTAGCTTACAGAAACCAAATATAGAAGAAAATATTCCCAAAGGAAAATGATTAAATCCTTCATTAACTTAACATTACAACAGTACTTGTGGCACACATATTAAGTATTCCAACAGTCGCAGTGAAGCCCCAAATGGCACGACGGCTGTCTACTGATGATCATGGAAAAGCAATTAATTCAGTGAGAATAATAATAACGCATTATCCCTTCAAAATCAGCAGCAAGGGTTCTGCATGTATGTATTTCTACAGTTTCAGTCAGCATTGCATTCATTCTCAGGTCAGCTCATAATGTCAAGTAGATTATATTTTGCATACAATATTAATTACAACTTCCAGGATTCATTATCTAAAAGACAAGGTGAGCGCAATTTGTGCAAGAATACTGGTGGCCTGGATGACCATTTACAGGAGTGAAAGAGAGGGACAGAAACACAGCATGAGCCAAAGGTCAGGTGAAAAAAAAAAAAAAACTTTAGCCAAGTGAAACACCAGATGCCCTGCTGCCAAATCAAAATTTCATGCTACTCTCCCAGAGGGTGTTCTTCCAGATTCTGGCACAGTTGGTTAAACACATTTTTTGCTTAACTGCTATTTTAACTTGGAGCACAAGTGAAAACAATGCAAGCAGAAAAAAGACTAAACATCCATTCTGCCAAATATTTCAGTATCCACTTTTCTTCACCACCATGGCTGAAGGTAAGAGGAGAAAAATTTCTAAACTTGCAATACACCATCTGCAGCTTTTGCGAGCTGCACATTTCTCTAAATGTTGGCGACGCTTACTGTCATTCTGCTTTTGCAAATAATAAACATTCGGTTTGACTGCAAACTGCCTTCTTATGCATTAAGGCAGGAAAGACAGAGTTGCTTATATAGCAGGAGAGAAAGCGGAGATGGTTAAGCCAACAGTTTAGATGGATTTAGGACCAGGCCATAAAGGAAAGAAAGAAAATTTATATTTTATTACTTTTTGCTCCAAAATATTTATAAAATTCAGGAAACAGCAAATGACAGAAAACAGATTAACAGAATGTATTTATAGTATTTTGTCCAAACCACTGCAAAAAGACGAACAGAAGTGTAAAAAAAAAAGTGCTGTGAACTAGCCATGGTATACATTAAAAAAAAATGTGGTCAATTTTTAATGTAGCGGTATTTGATGTAGTGCACTGTGTGCAGAAGCTCTCTGGCAGTAAAGTAGCATTGAATATTAATAAGGGAATAATACTGGATATATAGAATTGGCTGGAGAAGTCCTGTTGAGACCCTTTCCTCTACAAGTAGAATAAAAGAGAATAAAGCCATTCTAAATTATTCTATGGTTAGCTCAAGAGCGGAGGCATGCCACACGTTTCCTTCTCACAGACACATGCAAACTGGCCACGCTCACCAGTTATGTGCTGATGTGTGATTGTGCACGACGGTCAGAACAAGTCAAAACAAGGATGAAACATGCACACACAAACGCTGCTTTGCCAAAACTCGATATCTTTGCTTGATTTTCCCATAGGGGGTCCATGCGTTTTTTTTAGACATTTTACCATACATTTTTAATGGGTTGGCTTCCTCTCAGGAGCCATGAAATATTTATTGAACGCAGAATACAGTGTCACAGCCGTCAATTACAGAGAATAAAAGATGCTTGAAACACAATTACTGCAAAATTTAAGTAAATACTGAGAAATGATTCTCGTGTTAATTTGGCTCTTAAGAGCTCAAGTGGACCCGCCCTCATGCTTGCTTCAGAGTATACCTCCCCCCCCCCAATATGAATTTAAAAAAATCATTATTGAGCACACTGCTTATGTTGTCCAGGGGAACTAGGTTTTATTATTTTCAATATTGTAGCACTGACAAAACATTTGGGATACGTTTCAACAATAGTGATTGAATCCATCATTTTGGTGTTGTTGATTGACTAATTTCAAATATGGGGGAAAAGCCTTTGCCCGCTGAGCCACAGAACAATCACAGAGCAATCATGCCCCACCCTAAATGTAAATCTCTTGTTTCCACTAAGTGCATTCTCCAAGAGAATTAGGCCGAAACCCTCTGCAGCTTGGTTTTTCAGCCAGGAATTTGCTGGCAAATTATAAAGTGCTGAATCAAAAGCGAGAGGAAATTGCATCTCATCAATATCACAAATTAACTTACAGTAAATATTAATTCTATCTCCATGTTAGAAGGAAATGCAAAATGAAATAATGGAAGTCCACTTTATTGAATACATACTAATGTGAGAGTTTTCAGCACAAATAATGACTTAAATTCATTACACACCAATTTAGAAGTGGCACTAGATGCCCTTAAGTGTTGGCTGTGAATTTGTCCATCATTGCCTCCCAGAAATATCCCGCCAGTTGCTTTTTCCATGTATAAAATAATTATCTTTTGTTTATGCGTTGGTGCATTCCACTATTGCCAAGCATGCAAAGTAAAATCATTAAATATAGACAGAATAAGCTGACACAGAGAACCAGTAAAAACTCAGCTAATAAAAGTCAATACCTGAAAGAGCGTCCAAAGCCAATTACGCCAATATCCAATCAATAAAAAAGCCTACTCTCCACTGACGGGATGATGGCAATTTATTCAAGGCTGCAGGCATTCATTACACTTGCATTACCCTTCAGATTGCACCAATGTATTCAATTTTATTTTTATTTTGACTTTTTTTTGGGGGGGGGGGCTAATATGTGCAGTTTAATTCCAATGTAAAAATACCAAAATGTAGAAAAGTAAGGTAAAGAAGATTTTAAAAGCTCAATTTCCGATTAAACACACTTCTTTCACTGATTACAAACCTATTCATCTAATGCTTTGGAGCTGTGGAACTAAATTAACAGTTCTTATAGATGCCCCAGCTTACTTACCTAAACCTGTGTCCATATGAGGGCAATGTTGAAAGAAACTGTTATGACACCCACTGATGTATTTTTAGTACTGTATACTGCTGTCCAAATGGTGGGAAAAAGGCAGCGGAAGACACATTGGTTTATCCGGGGCTCATTCTACAACAAGGTAATGACCCAAAACATTAGGAGAAAAGAACTAGATGGTAGTCTTTAAATGATGGAAGACCAGACTTAAAAGTCATTGAGCTGGTTTGAGATGAAGTGGACAGAAGCAAAAACAAAGCAACAAACACTGGGACACCTGTAGGAACTGGAAGATAACACATTTATCATTGTGCAAACTGTTCTGTTAAACTTGCATAACTTTTCACTTTTTGGTGACCTAAACTTTATTTCAATTTTGGAAAATCTGGATGTTTTTAATTCTTTGATTTATTGGCAATAATATCTCTCAATAATATCTCCACAACCTTATGCACAGATTTAAGCAACAGTATGAAACCATTACATGGAAGACTATTGAGTACTAGCATTCAGATGTTCTGTTAAATATTTAAATATGTTTTCTTGTTTTATTTAGTGGCACAGAAGATTGGCAGAGTAGACCTTTTGATTTGAAGTTGGGTAGCTTAATGGGAAATGGTTGTTTTAGGTGCTTTTCCAACTTCATCTATACTCTGAACTAAAGGTGGGGATCTCTCTGTCTTTTACTGCACAAATTAAACACATTGTATTTGATTCAATCATTCACCAAACTTTGTGAAGATTCAGCATTAAAATGCTAGCGTACCAGTGCAAGCAAGTTTGACATTAACAAAGGAAAATTTCATTTAGCATGGGGGTAAACTCTGCGAGTAGGTCGCACTAGCAAAATACCACGGCGATGTATCAAGATGAATTGAAGCCAGTTGTTTACAGCTCGACAAGTCAAGTTGGACTTTTCTGCAATTTAAAACACCTGCGTTTACTTTCTGAATGTGCACTCTGAATGCAGCTTGGAATAATTGTAGTAGTATTTCCCATGAAAGTGGGAATAAACAACTTGAAAACTGAGTGGGGTGATAATAGCATATGTCAGAAGCTTTGAATAATCCATTTTAATTTGTCACAAATTAAGACAGACTGCAGTCAAGCTGATTTGTACAAATGTCAATCAGCCTCAAAAGAGGCAAGCTGAGGGTGAACAATGGAGACAAGAATGCCATTGTGGACCATTAGCCCTGAGTGTGAACAAAGAGATATTTTAGAAAAGCCTACAAGAGACTGAGAAATATGAAAAATATGAAAACCTAAGGATCCTTCAAGGACATACAGGAGACAGGAAGGTTAGCCTTATAGCAAATAAGGTTTTATTGAAATCAAAAAATGAGCAAAGCGTCTTTCTTTTATACTTTTGTCCTTTTATCTCTTTACCAAGTTAAGACATATGAAAAATCCATAGGTTTCTTTCTGGATAAGTTCATATAAAAATATGTTTGACAGTATCAAAGGTAAAGCAGTTTCTATACAAAATGACAGATTTCTCCCACAATATGAAGAGTGACTGACAGTGTGTGCTTTATACATATTTTTGTGACCCACCTAGCACTGTGACGGTGGCGCGGGCGGTGCGGACTGGCATGGTGAAGATGGAGCAGGTGTACTCTCCCTCGTCAGACAGCTGCACCTCCGAGATGGTGATGGAAAGCTCGGTGGATGTCGAGCGATACAGCTGGATGCGGTTGTCTCTCAGCGCTGAGGAAGAGAATATCAATTATTAGAAATGTACTTTATGAAGTGTTTGAGGAGATTTAGCTTGTATTAGCTGTGTTTGTTTGATTTATCAGTTATTTTTGCCTTTAAACTTTAGTTAGAGAGCGAAATAGTGTTTTTTTTTCAATGACTGCTATATATGGGTTTCTTTTTTTAATGAAATAAAAGAGAAAGAATTTTTTTTTAAATTTTAAAAAAGAAAGAAGACAGAAGAGAGTGGCGCATGATCAAACACAGCAGAGAAAAGGAAAGAGGCAAGAATGGAAAAGAAAAAGGATGCGATAAAAGAAATTATGAAAAAAGGAGGGAGGTGACAGAGGTATGGGAAGAAAGAATACCGTCACAGACAGTTAAAAAAAATAAAGTGAAGCAGGGAGGATGGTGATAGAGAGGAGGGTGTGCAAGAGGTGAGACAGTAGGGAGAAAGACTGAAAGAACAAGAAAATGGGAGTTAGAAGGAGGGGAATGAGTTAGCAAGGAAGGTACATAGGGAGAGAAGAGAAATGAATAGTTAAGAAGGTAATGGTGAAGATGAAGGAAAGAAAAGGCTGATAAATGTTTGTAAGGAATATATGAGGGGGAACAGCAAATGCACAAGTTCGAAAAAAGTACGAAAAGAAACAATAATGAAAGGGGTGGTGGAGCTGAAGTGAGGAAAACAGGAGGTGGGAAGAGAGAAAGAAAGTGCGCTAAGGAGGATGAGCAAGGAGGGGAAGGGCAGAGTGAGAAGCAAAGAGGAAAGTAAGAAAGATGATCCGCAGAATTTAAATCATGGGAAAGAGAAAGGTAAAATGAGAAGAAGGAGGAGGGAGGGGGAGAGGTGTTTAGAGAAAGAAAAAATGATGTAAGGCGGAGAGGAGAAGGACGAGTGACGAAGATGAGGTGCGAGAGGAGTAAAAAATAGAGATGCAAGTGCAAACGAGGCAAAGGAAGACAAAGAGCAAAGAGAGAATGGAAAGGAGACGCAAATTGAGAATGAGAGACGAGGAAAAGTGCAAGAGGGAAAAAAAAGCTGAAAAATAAAACAGAGGAAGCATAAATAGCGAGGAGAGTTAGTGAGAGACCAGGAGGAACAGAAGGGAGAGGAAAGGGAATGGGGGGGATAAAGAGGAGGGAGGCGAGAAGGGGGAATAAGAGAGACATAAATGGCTTTGTCATCAATGAGAAATCCAGCCATGAAAGAGGGAGAGAGCGCAAGCGACCGAGATAGATGATGATGATGAAATGCTACGAAATAACCGCTCGTTTCCGTGATAGCATTGACCTCTGCAGTGTTTGTGCTCTGTGATTGCTGCCGGTCTCCCTGCCTTCTTATCTGTCTGTCTATCTAGATGTATATCTGTCTATCTCTCTGTCTCAAGAAAAACTTTTCAGCTTTGTTCTCTGTGCAGAGCTGGCTCTCTGCAAATAATGGCTAAATGCAAAACAAGCAGGCTGTGATAAAGCAGACACCTGGAAAAAGCCATCATGCTTAAGTACAGTGAATAGTCAGATTTGTTTTCACATTCAAAGTTTTTGTTTTTTTAGCAAGTTCTTCTTTGTGTTTTCTCCCAGTTTCAAACTAGGACAGCTATGTTAGCTTAACTACAATAAAATGGAAAGTCAGTGCAGACAGAATAATTATAAGAGAGGAGGAGAGCGAGATAAGGATCTCAATCCTTAGAAGGATCCATCCATTCTTCCAACCATCATATACTGCTTCTACGAGTTCTAGCTGTGAGGGCCTCAGTCTACCCTCTTCCCAGTCACCTCCTTCAGCTCTTCTGGTGAGACACTGTGCTATCTAAGCTATTCTATCCATTTGTCCTGGGTCTACCCCAGAGCCTACTCCAGGTTAGACATGCCCAAAACGTCCCACTTTGAAGTCAACTGGTGGTTGAAGTGGTTTGGGAATGAATGACTGAGATTTTGGTCACTAACCACAACTAGTTGCCTTAGATGAAGACGGAAATGTAAATCAGCTCAGCTTTCACGCTCAGCTTTCATCGCAAAAGACCAATCCAGCACCACTATGTCTACCAGTACCACACGCCCTCCTTCGCTCTCTTGTGAATGAGAGATACTACTCCACTTGGGCAGCAACTCAATTCCAACGCAAAGTCGGAGCTGAGAACCAGACTAGGAGGTTGTTACGGCCCTAGCTGGGCCTCCTGAAACTGCCCTTCTGTGGGTGTGGTGTTTTCTCTCCGGCTCTTCCTCTCTTGCTCCACCCCTCTGTCTCTCTCTTGCTCTTCTCTCTTCCCAGGACACAGCATCTGCTCATTGGCCTCATTTACCACCTGGGCCCAGTTAGCAAACACCTCTCTGAGGTCATAGAAACTGGGGATGAACTGGATGTGAGAGGGTGGTTTTTCTCTGGTGTTCCCACATTGTGTGTCGAAGGTGATCCTATAGTGTGGAGTTTTGGAAGCAGTGTAGCTGCTTCACGTGAGTAGTGTGGCTGTTATGTTCTTTGTTGTTGCGACCTTTTTCTTTTTCTAGTGTTATTGGTAAAACGGCATTGCCGGCTCTTTATGTTAAGTTTATCTATAATAAAAACTATTTTATTTACTAAACACCTCTGTCTGTTTTCCTTTCATTCTGTACCAATTTGTTACCAGTCCCCACACACACCCCTGGACCTTCATTGTGGGGACGTAACAATGTGGGGGCTCGTCCGGGATATGAATGGAAGGAAGAGCAATTGAGTATTAGTGAGTTGTTTGCCAGTGGCTTGTTTGGTTGTATTGTATCTGCTGCGCTCTCTCTCCGGTTAGCACAGTGTCTAGCTGAGCGTCAGCTCCTCCTTCAGGCACTCATTTTTTATTTTGCCTTTTTTATTTTTGGAGTAATCGCGGGTGATGTTTAGTTCCCTGTCGGGGGTAGGCTTGTCGATGCTTTGTGCACTTGATGCTTAGCCTTTAAAGTTGCCTCGAGCCTGGTACACTCCAGAAGCTAACTAGGCTAAGATTTTAGTAGGTAGGTCTGGGGAGAGGGTCGGTGGTATTTTTATTTATTGGTTAACCTGTGGCCACACATATTTCCCACCTGTTTTTGATTTGCGTGTTGGAGATGGTTCTTCTTTGTTGTTATTGTTAGCCTCAGGTAGTTTTTTGTTGTGGTTTTGAATGGCTACCTTTTATATTGCCGTGTTTAAGGCAAACCCTCCACTTGTCCAGCTGGATGCCTGTAAGAAGAGGGATTTGCATGAGGTGGCAGCATTTTATGGCATTTGTGTCTCCACAGCTCTGCGTAAGGCTGAGCTGAAAGCTGCTCTTGTGTCTGGCTTGGTGGAGAAAGGGATAGTGGCCTTGCCAGTGTCTGCCAGTCCACCTGAGCATGGTGTATCGTCTCAGCCTGTTCCACAGGTGCTACTTCACGCTCGGCCGGAAACTGCCCTGTATGAGGTTATTTGATGAGGGTAACAAGCACCTTGAGGCAACAGTTGTTGTGATTTGGTGCTACATGAATAAAATGGAATTGAACAGAACCACATCATCTGCAAAAGCAGAGATGACATTCTGAGACCAAGGCAGCTAACACCCTCCACAGCTGCATCTATAAATTCTGGTCATGAAAAAATCATGACCATATAATCACACTGCTCTCCGACCAAGATGTTTGCTAAGAGTCAAGGCTTGCTTTGGAGGGACCTCCTGGCAGGTCACACGACTGCCTGCAGAAGAACTTTTCGTGGCTGATTCAGGTCAAAAATTCAAGTTAGCTAGCTTTAGCTTAAGTTATTATAATTTTATAAAGTGTTTTAATTGCTTCAGATTATTCACCTGTAACTTAAAAATATATATATATTTGAGCTGTCGTGGAAGAGTCATGGAAGAATCCAAAAACAGTTTACCCACTCTGCTAAAATGTGTTCTTTGAGAAAGAATAATTGAATTTAAATGGTCAAGCTAAAGTTCAAAATGAAAAACTTGTGGACAGGAGGTAGGTACATGTACAGCTTATTTACACATCTGTCTGGCTCTTTGGTTGACCACCTTATTTTAAAAAAATATAGTTCTCCTCTCCTCAAATACCAGCCCAAGTAGAATACTTTTGTCACTATAACTTGTTCACAAAAGAGCAAAGGTATTGAAAGTCACAATCTAGGAAGAAAACAGCTAACTTGGCAACACTGTTCACCTCTTCCTGTTGATCTTGCACCTCTAACAAATCACACTTATCAGTGATTTCAGTGTATTAGGTGAAACCCTGCAGAAACTACAAGTGGTCAGCAAAAACAAGAGTTTCAGGGGGTAAGAAGCTATTTGATCTTGGAAATCTTGAAGAGAGAGCATTAGGTAGGTCAGTCCAAACATGTGTGTCAAGTTTCATATTGTCTTGCCTCTGTTTTCTTTTCTTATTGTTTATCTGGCGTTCTCGGTATTGAGCCACATCTGTGGCTGCTTGTCTCATCACCCTTTTGTCATTCTTTCTGTCTCACTATTGTCACCCTTTCTCTTCATCACTCCATCTGTCTATTCTCCCATCTTTGTCTTGCACACTCCCACAAACATGCACACATGCGCACACACAGACACACACACACCTTTGTTTCTCTTGGCATTTTTTTCCCGTTATTTCATCCAACACTACTTTATCTTCATGCCTTATCACTAAGCAAGGTCACTACATTTGTCTTCATGAGCTACCCTCTCTGTGTGGGTGTGTGTGTGTAGGTGTGTGTGAGGCATACGGTCACTCACTCTCTCGCACACACAGACACACACAAACACTTATCCATGCCCCCTGGACCTTGTGCTCAACTATCAGTCTCCTTAATTCTCTTCCCCCTCATCTCTACTCATCCCCCCACCCCCACATCTTGTTCTTCGTCTTTCTCTCTTACATCTCACCAATTTCTAATCATTCCAGGCTCTTACTCTCTCTCTCTCTCTCTTTTGGGGGGTTATTTCTTCTTTCATTATAAACGATGTATATTTCTTGCCAGTACAGGTGTGATGGATTTTCGAAAACGATATGATATCTAGTTACGGGGACGTATCGATCCAGAAGCACCTGAAAATTGTACATGTGCTGTGCCTTGCTGATGTGGGCAACATAAATAGTCTGTCAATAGGTCACACACTGATGTTTGGTTGTTGTTCCTTCGATATAATGAATTTCTTAGTTTTGAGATAAACTGGATTGGCGCAAACGTTATATATGAGTGTGGCTGCTTTATGGTAGAGGAATATAGCTCAGAAGTGAAAGCCTGCTCATTTTCTCACAGAACTTGTTAGGTGGCTGACATTTGGAACACATCCAAAGCTTGGACAGACATGAAACTCTGAACATCTAAGATTAGACTTCACAACTTTAAACACACACAGACATTTTTTCAAACTTTCTGAACCAAAGGAAGGCAGTGCTCTAGTCTCCTCTGCTGAATCCGAATGTTTAGAAAGCAGAATATCCAAAACTCTGCACTATTTGCAAAGATTAAGATGTTAACGTTCTCAGTGGTATGGATATATGACAGAAACATAGCCTGGCATTAGCAGCCTGTCAGGAGGCCAAAAGGGCAAAAAAAAAATACACTGCATATCAATGATGGACGTAGCCTCTCGGTCTGAAAAATGAAGCTAATTTAGAAGCGCCTCAAACCTACATTCTGATAAATGGTCAGAAGGTGGCAAATCCACTGCCTGCAAAAAATGCTTAATTCTATTTTAAAAAAGGCCATCACTTGATTTAGGGCCACAGTAAAAGCTTCCCTTATCAGTTTATGAAGTCAATCATTAGTCTTATTGAAAACAACACCAGCTTCATTTTAAAAACGTATTGTTCAACTTGAAGTAAAACAGATGATAAAACAGTGTTTGATTTAGGAAGAAGCTTCTTTGTGATGGGCAAGCCACTACCATGTTAGGGTCCTCGGTTTCTCACTCACACGTTGCGTCAGGATTTTAAAAATGCAAAAGAGGGACAGTCAAGCTAAGGCTTCAAAACAGGGTTTCATAAACCAATAGGTCCTGGAAGCAATGTCCATCTTTCTATATAGTCTACTGTAAAATAAAATAATCAACAAGTCCAGCTGGTATTTTTTTTGTGCATCTTTGGCTTCAGTTGCCACCAAATGAATAAAGTATTCCCTTTATTATCTATGTCTCCCAGAAGCATGCAGTCTTCAAGCTTAACATTTTGCTGCATGCACCAGTATTCGGAAGCTAAAGTTAAAGATGCATTTTTAGAAGTGACGGAATATACAGCTGTTGATTTCCCTTTTAATTCTGGTTGAATTCAGAGACTGTTGCGCAGTATTTTGTTCCAATTTGTAACAAAGGCTCCTTTTGAATTTGTTACAGTTGCTTTTTGTGCCTCTGACTGGGTTCTTCAGCATAGCAGCTTCAGCTGCAGCTCACAGGTTTCACAGCACAGAGAGCCATCTGCTAACCAGACAATAACCATGAATTCTCAGTAATAAAGCTGAAATAATTAAGTGTTTCAGAAGGAGAACATGCTACCATGTAGAAGTCTGTTCTTGCCAGCCTCTTTTCCATTCCTGGGTAGAATCATTTAACATTTTTGTATTAAAATCTCATATTGAAAACATGACAGCACGTAACATTTATGATTAATACACAGTATATTCTGATCCTGTGCAGATGCACTTTACTTGTTTAACACTGCATACTGTGTCACTTTTTGTTCTGCGCTCCATCAGGTATTTCACCTTTCATTCTAAAGCTTCACAAATCTCAGGGAGGAAACACAATATGATAAACAGGAACAAAAATCAATAACCAAAGTGCATAATTAAATCTTAATTCTGTATCAGTTATTAACAGCTACAGACAATTACATGCATTCACAAAGGGATTTCATGCTTTAGCCACACTTTGTCCAGAGGTGCAATGGAAACACACACACATTGGCACTAAAGAGTAAGAAATTTCCACATTAATCACAGTGCAGGACTCACACCAAGTATTATTACAGTAGAACTACCGCCATCTCTAATAAAAGCACTTCAGTGATTAAAATCTAGCAAGCAAGTATCATATTATCTGCTTTTTAGTTGCAACTATATTGTTGTTTTAGTTTTTCTACTGCAAACTCCATAAACAGTTTACTACTGGAAAGTATCATTTGTGTCCTTGCCAAGGTGTCACTGTGAACAACGGTGACACGATATCAGCTCTGTCCCAATTACCCTGCTCCTTGCACCATACAGTTATAGTAATGCTCTTGAATGAAACGGCGGCCTGATGGGATTTATCACTAAATCGCTCGCAGTAATAGTGACTAATCAACAATGTTTAAAGCCTAAATGCAATCAGTAGCAATCAATTCTAGATTATTCACTTGAATTTAAAAATTTCTGTCTGTTTGATTCTTTAGTCAAAGAAAAGAGAGGCTGCATACTGTAAAAGTATGTTGTTCTACTTTTTCCTCACATGTGTCTGTAGCATTCGTAGTATTTGACTGTATTCACAAGGAAATGCACATTACTGTGTAAAACTTCCTCACAATTTATTACTGAATAGCTATATACAGGATCAAGAAACCCTTGTGCTACCAGCCTAAACAAGTGGTTGGGAAGTGTAAGTGGTTTCTAAATGGTATCGGGCGGATAGATTTAGCCTTTGTGCGCTCTTACATACCAACTACAAGATGTGTTTATCAGTGTACACATATTTTTTACATCCGTGCTGATGGTGTCTTTTCATCTTGTGCTTATGTGTGTGTGTTTGTAGTTCTTTGGCCAGACGTTGGTTCTTGTCTGCCGCTCAAACTCGAGAGTTGATACTCCCCAAAGGTCTAACTGTTGATCTGGTCACAGTAGCTATTTTCGCCTACTCATCTTCCTCCTGCACCTCCTCCTCTTCCTCCTCCCTCAATCTTCCTCATGCTCTTTCAACTTCAAACATTCAGGTGGGGTGGGCTGGTAGTGGGGTTTCTCTCGCAACACATACCGAGTGCAAATCCATGTATTTTATTTTTTCATCTGCCTCTTTATGCCTTTCCAGCCAAGTTTCCACTATGCTGAGAACTCTTTCATATTCAAATTTGCTTTATTGGCACAACAGGAGAGAAACCCGTGTTGTTGAAAAAAAGTACGTAAGTTACAGACTAATATTTTTTTTCATATATAGTTTTTATATGTCTGCGTCTGTCTTCCACCCGGCTTCTCCGTGTCCTTATCCTCCTCTTCGGTTCAAACCGAATCAGCATTTCACCCCTCCCTCCTACGTCTGTCACAATTGTTCTTGTCATCAATCCATTCTTTCTCCAACCCTGCCTTGTTCTTCTCTTTCCACTTCTCCTGTCCATCCCCCATCTTCCTCTCCATCACTCTCTCATTTTCCCATTTTGTTTTACATTTCATGCATTTAGCTCACACTCTCATCGAAAGAGACAGCCTCCATTCTTTCTTCTCTCTCTGTCTTTCTCCCACACGTCTCACCCATCCTACCATCTGTTTCTGAATATTCTTTCCAGCTCCCTAATTATCCATCCTAACAACAGCTGATCTGGGTTCAGTGACCACAGGCTTCCCTTGATCAAGCCGTCCCCACTGATCTGAGAGCGTCAATTGATCCTGGATCAGTGCGCCAACTATGAAACGCTTGATAAACGCACACCCCTGTCTGTTTTATCTACCTTGCCATCCTTCCCACTGCCTTTTGCTGCCTCTAAATTCACTTGTCCTTCTCACCCTACTTTAAGATTTCAAAAATAGTAATTTAGAGGCAGCGGCATGAATGTATGCAAAATCAATGGAAAGAAGCAAGCTGAGGCAGATGAACTAAACTTTGCCCAAGGTGGTGCAAACTGAAGCAAGGAGGCATTAGTTCCAGTTGAAACTTGAGAGAGAAATGTTCCCAACGGTGTAGCGGCTTCAAGCAACATGCCAACGAAATCCTCCCATGTAGTTTTTACAGAAGTGAAAAATGTCCACTGGGGATTTCTTGCAAATAACACTGACCGATGACACATCCTAAGACCCTAGCGAAGCCATGGCTTCAGCTGGGAGCCCGGTCCAAAAGGATTAAAAAGGAAGCACATCAGAATGAAGTATAACAATAAAGCACAGAATATTTTCTCAACTTTCTTCACCTTTATAGAAAAAAAAAAGTCAAGACGATCATTATCATAATAGCTGTCACTGTCAGCCTGCTGCTTTTGAATGTCTGCATGCTATCATTAACTTGCTCAATTTTCTAAGTCAAAAGATCAGATTCATGCAAAGTAAAGTGAGATTATTTTCCCCTGATGTCCATTTATGTCCCACAGTGTTTTGACTGGACAGCTAGTTGATACAGTTCTTTTTCTTTTTATCTTCTTTTTATAAGGGTGAGAATTCCTCACATGGTTTGTTATTACTAAGGAAAAGGTTTTGGATACAGGCTTTTTTGCATGCCTTCAAAAACATCAATACCATAGATTTACCCTTGACGAGGTTTCCTGTGAAGTGAAGTTGTCAAAGTCTATGGGGAAACCAACTGTAATGCTCACGTGTTCTCTGACCTCAGTAAACTCTTTCCTGCAGGGATTAAGGTTTCATTTGCTATATTCACAACCTACTACAACAACAACGCACCATGTTAATTTGTAAATAATGGTCCCAAACTAATGTCTCACTGATGTATTTGAATCTGCAGCCTGTAAAGAAACAACTTTTCACCACTGGACAAACCTGTTACAAGTTTTGTCCAAAGATGAACAATGCTACAGTCACACTAGGGAAAACAGAGTTTGCAGATCGTGAAACAACTAAAATTACTACAACTGTGCACAATGAACTTGCAGTCTCATTGATTTTGAAAAGTGTTGCTTCAAAAATGGGTGACCAGGTCAGCGACAACTTGCACTCTGTTGACGTCCTCAAAGTCACTTTCTTGCATTAAGTGATAAAATGGCAACAAGATGGAGTCTGTCAGTCTGCTGTAATTCATAAAAATGTATATTCGAAGAAGAAATTCTGAAATTCCTGCACAAATAATAACATCAATGCTGCAGAAAAGCAATCTAACTGCAAAATACAGAACTGCTCAGCAGCCCTGCCTTTACAAAAGACTATAACCAGAATAAAGCTTGCTGGCAAACACTTAGATCTACAAGAGAAGTTGTGCTGATTGGTGCAGACTCAAATTGACTGCAACATCTTGGCAATGTGTCTGCATTTATAAATTAGTTTGCAGTTATTTGCAAAGCCTCGGCAATCTGTCTGAGAGCGATGACGGTCAGTCTGGGTGAGACCACGGCTGCTTGGATACAAGCTGCTCGACCCGTGCAATCACCTTGTGATTAAAAGTTGTTGCCTAGAGGCAGACGATGCTGCACGCTCAACCTCTGGGCAACCAGGCAGTTACTACAGCTACTTGCAAGAAAAGTTCAATATAATTACCAGACAGCCAACACTTTTTCCGAGTTATAAGGTTCTATTTTTACTCTGGTATGACTAAGACAATGACTTCAGAGTGATTTTGAGAATGACAAGAACATAATATAAAACAATTTTTATATGAGGTTTTAGAGGCATTATTTCTTTTACTTTGAGCAAAGCAAAGTCTGAAGTGATTGTCTTTTTTCTACGCTACAATAACCAGCTGCTGGCTTCATTTTTTAGTATTCTAGAACAGATCCTCTAATCATCAAATAAGTGAGGACCCTATTTACATAAATGCCAAACAATTCCTTAAAGGGGGGCTCTGCTCTTTTATAGTGAAGGTAGGCATTAAACTGTAGAAGAACAAAAGGAAAAACACACTTGCACTAATGATGTGTTGGTGAAATATTACATTATAAAGATGAGATGTTCACAGTCACAACTCTCAGTTTCAGCTTTTTATTTATAATTCTATGAATCAGGGTTCAGTGCAAGCTGAGGAAGGTCGTAAGTGGCAAAATGTCACTTTATTGATTTAAAAATAAGGGAGAAAAAAAATAATCCAAGGAAAAGAAAAGATAAAAAATAAACAAATACAGTAGCAGCATATGTATGCCTGCACTGCTTTATGTGTGATTTATTCAACTTAATTTTATTTCTGAGTGTGAGTGGCAAAAGGCCAATTTTCGAATCACACAGTGAATTTCTTCATATATTTACTTCATTAACCTGAAAAATATGACTGTATATTTGACTTTGAATTCCCTGTGTGCCTTTCTCTTTCTTCTGCTCGTGCTTATCTGCCAGTATAGCTGATTATTTTAAGGACACGCGGAAAAATAAGAGTTCAAATAATACAGAGAGAAACTGTATAAAAAGCCATCTTTCAAGTGCTGGATTTCAAAAGCATCTCCTGCAGTCTTTCGGTCCTGTGATGGTTGTTGTTAATACATTCTCGAGAGAGCCTTCCAAGACACCAGGAAAACTCTGACTGATGTGATGTGGATCAATAGTTTTTCAGAAAATGTCAAAAAAAACATCTCATGCGCTGCATTTGGAGTACCGCCTCGCGCTGTGTTGTGAGCACTCATTGTCAGTTTGTCTCCATCTGTGAGAGGCTGAGTGGGGAGCTCATGCAATCAATTTCAATAATTCTGTGCTCGTTTCACTTAAGATTGCTTAACACTGTAAACTTTAAAAGTGCTTAGTATGCGTTTATAATTAAATGATGTACAAGTTACAGTCAAATTCACCACAGTTAAAGTCTTCCTACTACACACCCTCCCGAAAGGCACAAGCCCTTCCTGTCCACTATGGTTTGTAAATCACCAGAGAGCCATTACCTTGTTAAATTGCACCGAGGCAGATGATAGCTGTCTGATGTCTGCTCATATGCTTTTATGGAAAGGAAGGAAGGAAGCCACATCACAAATAAATAAATTTATAGATGGACTGAGAGCGTATACACAACTTTCAGGTAAGGAAATGTGCCTGCAAAATCTTAAACTGAGTATTTATGCTGCAGGCCTCTTTTTATTATTCTACGCTGTAAAGCATATGAGGGCTAACTACGCTGCAAACATGGTGCCGTAAAGCTGAATGGAATAAAGACATCTTAAAATATCATAGCCATCCTCTCTATTTTAAAAATAGAGCAAATAGTAAGTGTGCGATGCGGTGGAGACGCGGCTGGAAAGACCTGACCTAGTTCCACATACGTGTTAGGCTACGCAGTTTTAACACTTTTGTCAATCATACAACACAGTTTAGTATGACTCTGCTGTTTTTTTCCCCTTACAGAGTTTATTTTTTTAATCGCAACCAACCAAACAAACTATCCCTATTAATCCTTCTTTCATAGGCTGAAGGTTAATCATTGTGTAGCACGTAAATATAAAGTGTCTAATTTGTTCTGTTGTCATATAATCCTTTCAAGATGGAGGGAACCAATCTTCATATTTTTGGAGACGTCACGCAATATGCATTTCAGAGTTTGTGCTTAATGTTTGAAGTCGTTCTGAGATGCTATTTAATTTTACTTCTGTGGGAATGTACAGCTCAGCTCTGTCCTACCGCTATTTAGTCTGTTAAGACATTTTTGAAGCACACTGTGTATAACACAGTTTTTTTGTTGCAAGAGAAAGTCATTGGCAAATGTAGAAATGCATTAAGATCATTTCACATTTTAAGCTTGTGCTTAATATAACTGTCTAGCTAGTTAAACGCTAATTGGCGCATAATATAATTGAATTTCTCTCATAAAAATACAACTTATGGTGAAACAAAGTGGAAAAGTGCCTCAAGTGAAATGTAGAAGCAGCACATTCCCGTTTCTGTTTTTCTCTGCTTGACAGTATAGACAGTGAAAATTGTTGCTTTTGGACTGCAGTTTAAATAAAGCAATGAATAAAAAGATGTTTATGTGATTAAATCCGTGTCATGATAATTCAATGAAATCCCACAAGAACTGAACAAAAAGAAATAAATTAAAAGTCAATCTAAAAAAAAAAGTGAATGGCAAGATGAGCTCAAAGGCAGAGCGTTCAATCACATTATGCAAGAGTGATGTTTGATTACGCTCTTGCCTGCTTTTAATGAGGGGATTTCTTCATGTGGGCACTTTCTTCTGTTTCGCTGGATCATTTCTGCAGTTTCAGTTCCAACACTGATTAATACAGCACTACATTCCCACTGGACTATGGAGGTCAATGGGTCAGCAGTGCAACAAGTTATAATGCTTAGTGCCTTTTTCCTTCGCAACTTCTTCCATAGCTTGGAACTAGATATCATATCACATTTTATTTTATTAGCAGTAATGTTAGGGTCCTTCTAACCTAAGACAAATAAGGAAGAAGAGTCTGTTCTTATATTATGACTGCTAGTTACAAAACCTAGGGGGAAATGCAAAATAAATTTGACTCCTTTATATTGCATTTCCTGTCTATTAAACTGTCTATCCTATTGCATTGAGGCAACTGACATAGACTTGTCACACCTGCTCCTGTTAGGTGTTTGCATCAGAAGTAAAACTGGAAGAAAAAATGAACCAAAACCACAAAACTGAGCCGACAAACCGGAGAAAGTCACCGCAGGAGAGAAGTCTGTATCAGGGGAAACAAGGAGGCAATATTATAATCAAACTCTCACTCTTGTATAATTTTATTGAAAGTTCTGCCTCTGAGCTCATTTTTATTCACTTTAAAATTATTTTTTTCTGAATTTGGGGGGATTTTGCTCATTTACTGCAACATTTATTTAATCCCAAGGATGTCACAGTGTACTGTGGGAAAACGATGCCAGGTCCCCCAGAGGTTAGGGTTTCACAATAAAGTATGAAAAATTATTATCAGGATGCTCACAGGTTTGTTTCTTTTCTGACAGAATACACAAGTCACTCAGCCTCATCTTGCCTTCCGGTGGTCTTGCTAACTATATTGTAGCAAGCTCACCCCACAGCTGGGAGTTCAGACAACCAAACAACTATGTCAAGCACGCTAAAACAAAGTTTCACAACTATTTTTTTTTTAACTTAGTGACTCTCTAAAGCTACTGTAAGAAATGACTAAGAGACCTTTCACAGATGTACCGAAACAATTCTACTTAAGGGTTGTTTTTGATAAAATAACAAACTGAAAGTTCTCAGACAGAAGCAACTTTCTGTGAATATTTAACTCCCTCATGTCCATCATTTGGTCTCAGTATCTCTGCCCCCCTCCTTTCCCCTGGCTTGTCTCCTGACAGTTCAGCATTAATGTATGAACCCATCTGTTTTCATGCCTTCCTAGCTGGCTAATCTCTTCTATTAGCAGCAAAAGGTCTTTTTTTTCACTCATCCATCCATCCATTCACTTGCACATGTTCCCTCCAGGGTGTATGTGAGTCCTTAAAAGGGTCTTAAAATAAATGATCTCAAATTAAAGCCTTAAATGTATCAAAATATCCTGTGTTGGCTACAGTTATCAGATCATTTATTTATGCCATGCAGTGACAGGCTCCTTTGCACTAAATGTGCACGCTTGGATTAATGCAGGACAGGATTAGCTGTAAAAAGCATTTTTTTGTAATTGTATCTGCTTTAATAAACACAACTGGGCTTTATGTCCCTCAACAATTAATTTCCTGTTTTGCTTCATCTTTATCTGGTCTGTTATAGCTGCAGAACTCTCATTAGCTCTGCTCCACTGGAACCAGACTGGTTTCCTCAGTTTTGTTCTTTTACTCTATTTTTTAACGTGTTCTCTTTCAATTCACTTCCATGAAGCTTTAAAAAGGATTTGTATTTCTTTTTTTTAAAAATGTGCCCCTTTTCTCTGTTCCCTTCTCTGTGTCACTGCCTCTCTGTATCACCTCTCATCTGTGAAAGCAGGATCAAATTTAACTGATATCAATGGTTTTGGCTAAGTGATTAATGATAAAAGTCAGCTTGAGCTTTCAATCTACCATGGAGAATTGGATTGAATTGATGTGACCCTGTGATAATGCCAGCAACGTCAACATTTCATATATCACAGCATGGGCTTAGATGTTTCATTTTTCATATTACTTGTGAATAAAAATGTATTTATAAATTGAATTCCAGGTCTCTTTCCAAGTTACTTTCCCTGTATCATTTTTACAAACCCAATTCTGCTCTCTCTATAGTGTCACATCTACCACTCTGTCCTCATACCCTCCGTTCATTTTTGCATCACATCTCTCTTTATCTCCTCCCCTCCTGTTCTTCTCCTTGCTTTAATGATGGTGAAACTGTCATGTATGCATCAACAGCAAGGTTTTCATTTTAATAGGGATACCTGTTTAAAGAAAAACAAGCATCCGTCATTCCATCTTTGATTATTCCCTTTTCTCCTTTGCCATCTCAGATTTTGTCACAGAACAGTTTCGTCAGTTCCACAGTCTGCTGTGTGGTGGCCATCTCTGTAAGGAGTTGTCACTCATCATTTGCTTCGTCCTTTCTTGTGCGTCTTCTTTTATCGCTCACCATGCTGTTCGTTCATCCCTCACTCCCTCCCGCTACAAAGCCTGCTGCATGCTGTGCTATGTTGAAACATGATGGTGAGAAGTTCTGATTCCTCTCATTCCCCGTTCTCGTCTCCTTTTCTTTTCTCCCCCTCTGATTTTTTTTTTCAATCGTATCTCTAATTTTTTCCGCTTTTTTATTCCTGTTCTGATATGCCCTTCTTTTTTCTCCTCACTCTCATCCATCTATGTCTTGCTGTCTCAGTTCTGAAGTGCACTGCCTGCGCTTTACTGTCTGGGCCAACTGCAGAGATGACTTGCTGCCTCATTTCTATCTATCATGTCCAAACTGGACAACTGAGGAATTTTAAGTCACTCTTTTCCCGCTCTCATACTGCACTTTTTTAGAGCCAAGCATCCTTTCATTTAACCTTTTTAATCTGACTTTGACTTTTTTCTTTCTTGGCTCGACAATTACAGTGAACTACCAAGACAATTTGGGGCGGGAATGGTAATGTGTGGAGGGCGTTAACTGAAAGAGGAAGAACATTTTCACAAATTACTGTTATAACTAAACACTGAAAGCTTTTGACACTTTTTTTGAAATATATATGGTGCTGTACAAAAGTGTTGAGCAAGGCTTTCTTGTCATTTTGGAGGAATGGGACTAGGAATGAGTATAATCAGAGGGCAGCTCAGGTTAGTGGCTGTCAAGGAGTCGTTGATAAGGAAGAGAAGCAGGGAGAAAATGCTGCGGTATGCTCAGTTACACAAAAACTGGCCTGAAAATGATTTCTATTATTCTATTATTCAGTGATGAATCCCAATTTGAAATTTCTGGTTTGAATCATACTATGGAAGAGGGCAGATGCGCATTGTTTTTATTTTCCACTATACTACATCACTGTTTCACTTAAATCTCATAAGCTTTGTTTCCAGCTGTTTCCAGTAAAAGCTTTACTGCTACCTGCTTAAAACTAATGACAGAAAACGGCAGGTGATACCACATAAAACAGTGCAAGCATTTATCCTAAGCATACTAAAATGGCGTTATAAGAAATTCAAATGACTAGACTTAGGAGGTGAAATCATACATTTCAACAACTACCGAAAAAAAAAAAGTCTCCTCTCATTTGAATGCTTGCAATCTGTCCTTCAAGGCCATTTCCTTGTGCATCTTGGACATGCTTTTCTGCTTTTCAGTGCTTCCATCACAGTAATAGCATCTGCTTAAAGTCAAAATGCTCTCTCATCTTCTTTCTCTTTCCTCTTAGACAACCGTTGTCTTCTATTTACTATCCAGTCTCCCTTCAGCCTCGTCATTATCGTCATTATCTGTAATCTTACTCGGTCAATACCTCCGTAGCTTTATCTTTTTATATCATTACTGTAAAAAAGACAAGAAACTGACGTTACCTTCCTTCTTCCCCCCATCTGCTTCACTTTAAAGAAAAGACATGGTCGAAGATTTCTTAACTCCCGTCACACCTTCCACCCCTCCAGCACCACCATTCACCCAGATCTGGTTCTTAACTCAGCTTTTTAACCCACTACAATGGGTTGCTTCTCCCCTTCCACCACCACCTCCTTCTCCAATACTCGTCTCAATTCCCTCCCAAGTAGGGGTTCGATCTGCAAGTGTTGTATCACTGCAGAGAAGAGCCTCACTTTCTGTCTTCAATCTCTACACTGTGGTTGAAGCTCCGTCTGGAGTAAAGACTCGCTGCGCTCTCAATTTGCCCTTCCCCACCTCTGTTCCCCATTCTCTCGCGCCTCTCTCTGTTTTCCAAATTGTTTGTTTCAAAAAGTCTGGCCCTTTGCAGTGAAAACTTCTCAGCCTGTAGCCATCTATACTCTCGCAATTCTCAACTCCATCTCTCAATTACTTGACTTCCACTGTTAAGCGTGTATTACTGCATATGGGAGGCTTTCTAGCACTCTCGTCTGGCTCGTTTGTAATTCCCCAACTATCCTATCACTCCTTCCATCTGTACCACTCTCTCCTTTTTTCACTCCCAAGTGCCAAGCCTGCTCTGTGATGCTGGACTACAGAAAATGGACAAACTACAAGAAAGTTTCAGAGAATTTTTTTTTTAATGTATTTGTCTTTAACCACCACTTTGGCAGTATTTTTTGTCATAATGTCAAATAAAGAAAAAGCAATTTTTTTTTCTCACAATCATAGCCTATTAATGTCGCTCAAACTAGCTGCTGGGCATGCTCCTTTTCACTCCTCATGATGTTTTGAGCCATGGGTTTGAGCACAGTCAACAGGCATGATTAGAGCCAAAACTCCATATTTAATGTCAGTCCTTATTTACAGTGTCATTTTTTTAACCCCACCAGCAGCACCTCTTTTTTTTTTTCCCTTTTCAAATGCGAGGTCTGTTGTGTGATATTTTTTTTTTGACCACTGTATCATTGAGTGGGAAGTCTCTCTTTTCAAAATGTCAATAAAAGCCAGCCTGGCACAAAAGCTAGTTCACCCATCAAGCTGCACAAAATGGGTTATTAAAAAACTGTGACAGATTTTCTTAAAAACAGTTTGAATTTTTCGCTAAGATGCACTTTAGCCCCCCAGAAGTTTGTTTATGTCGTCAGTTTTCATTTGTTGCACTTACTGAGCGCTTTTGGCACTGTGCAATATTAGAAAAATATGTTGCTTGCCATCTCGGTCTCCTAATGTCGTTGAGGCTTTTCTCGAACAAAGCACTTGACCCTGTTTATATGAAGTAATTATGGTGCCTCATTCAACAACATTGCAGCAGGAGACATCTTTATTGCACACCCATCCTCCAAAAATTCCATTCAAACAGAATTAATATTCTTCAGAAATTATATTGGAAGCATATACCTTTAAAAAAATCTAAATAGACTCTATTTACATCTAGTTATGATACTTCATGCATCCTTGATACATGAGATAGTGTGCAATATGCAAATGCATCCAAGACATATTCAAGAGGGAGTGAAATCCTATTGTTTAATTCACTTTTAGGGGTCATTTTAGTGAAGCAAGCTGCTGAAAAATCATAAGTGCAGCCATCTGTCCAAGGCATATCCATAATTTTTACGCCTTCCAATTGTTACTATAGCTGGGGTGTTTTGTTTTTTTTACACATGCTAGGTTGTGACTTTGCCTGCAGTTGTCTTTTCTCAAATGTACAGCAGCCAGTCAGTTTCACAGCCATCCTCACTCTCTCTCCATCCGTTTGCTTTAGGTGAGGGAGCTGCCTGAGTAGAGCGAGCCGGAGGCAGGACACATGACGCCCACTCATTTGCTGTGAATTCACCAGAGAATTAACTGTGCTATTCTCACATGAGCACAATCAGACATCACATTGTACTACAGAGTGGGAAGGTTAAAGACCGTTTAATGTCTGTTCTCACGTACATCTCTGATGGGTAATACAGAGAAAAGTGCAGACCTGAACTTCTTGACATCACTCTGTGTTAGAAAGCATCATTAAAGTAGCCTTTACATGGGTTCCCTTGCAATAACACACATCACAGCTAAAGTGAAAATAGCCATTGTTTTTCCAAGTTTTTTGATCCTTTAACAGTTCAGGGGCTTAATGATCTGTGTGTGCGTGTGCGTGAGACAACTTGTGTATGTGTGTCTTCGTCTTTAAGCATTTACTTTGCTTGAGGGACAGAATGAGTAGCGCGAGGAAAAGCTGGAGCCACGATGACTACTCAAGCTCAAAACTAGTAATCTAAGCCTTGGAGCAACGTGGCGGATGACACTACTTCACCATTTATATCCTTATAGTTCACAAATACAATTCATTTGTGACACTAGCAGTTTGTGAGCAGTTGTTAGCTGTTAATTCTATTTGCTTGTCTGCTATAGCGACAATCAGAAAGTGCACAAATTCTTCTTTTTTCCTTTTCTCAATTATACCTACTTGTGACACAAACAGGGGAGCACTGAGCTTTTAAACCCCATCCATTCATTTTCTTATCTCCTTATCCAGGTTTGGATAAGAAGCTAAGGATCCTCCTGTGGGGAGCTGGAGCCTATCCCAGCTGTCATTGGGTGAAAGGCAGGGTACAGCCAGGACATGAGCTTTAAAATGCTTCACCAAACTGTGACTTTTGTTTTAGGGTTGTGGTCTCACACTAAAACAAAATTTATGTCACAGCTGTGTAAGCCCTGTGCATTCCATCAGTCCTATTCCCCATAACAAATCATGAAATAGGAATGGACTCGGGTGAGAACTGGCCTCAAATAGTGTCCTGGATGTCTTTCAGGAGTGGTTAATACAAGAAAGAAGAAAAAGAATACATACACATATATATCTAGTTTTATCTAAGGTGTTTTTTCATCTGACCCAGAAGTCTGACTCGATCTCAGTTTTACAGCCTTCTTTCTAACAATGATATTAAAAAATGGAAAACTGATACAGGATGTTGAAAGTTCACGTTTTTTTGTTTTGTTTTGTCTTTTTCAGATTGTACCTAAGAAGGGAAAATTTTATGTGTTTTTGTTTTTTATATGTTATTATGCAATGGGTCTTTACTGGGCCAACATAGATATATATATGTGTGGCTGATGTACTAACATCAATTTGACACCCATGATCCCCATATAGTGTCCACTGGGGTAAGTCCAGGTGTCCAACATATGTTATTGTCACAATATATTATTGCCAACCCCGTATCACAGAAAAATGTGTAATAGACATGCCGGTCCACCGTGTCCATTCCACACTTTGCTTCTTCTAAGTGTGAAATGGACACGCATGTAGAAGTTGCAGTAAGCTGGAGTACCAGCAGAGGGAGATGTTTTATTTTAAGCCAACAAGAATACGAGCGTTTAAACAGACATTTTTACCACATTTACATTTATATACATATTAACCACCTAGCTTCATGATTTCTGGTGATTAAGGACCCTGAAACCTACTTCATACCTTCCTTGGTCACTAGCGACTTTTTGGCTTTAAATATATTATCTCCCCTTGCTGTTACGGCAACTTCTGCATGCCAAACGGCGTGTCTATTGCACGCTTTGCCATGATTTCAGGTTTGAATTGCACAAAAAGCTATGGATAAACTAATAGGTTGTTTAGTACTTTTTACATACTAATTTTCTCTAAATAACCATCAGTGCAAAAGATCTGCTGCCTTATGGGAGGAAAAAAAAAACGCTAAATGTCTTTTGGCTTCGACAGCTGGACAGGGGATGTTAACAGCCCTCAACCTGAAAGTCATCTGTCAGGAAAAGCTGGCTAAAGCTAACATGGTGCAAGCTAAAGAGGCACTTAGAAACTAAACATCCTTCTGAGAGAACCTTGGCTTTTTTAAAAAGAGCACTGGATAGAAACCAGAGGCAGCAAGACTTTTATATGAAAGTATCTGAAATTCAGGTGTCAGGCTGAGTCCAGATGCTGCAAGTGAGGTGGCAAAAATCAAACCAAATAAGAACTGGTGACTATTTTGTGTCACATTTTGAGGATTAAGGTGCGCACTGAAATGTTGGTCTGCCCTTTGGTGTGACTTGAGCACAAGTGGTTTGAAAAGCACTGATCCAAAACACATTTGGCAAAGTAAATTAGCAGAATTTGTACATATTCTGTAATTAGCTCCTAATGATACTCCATCCCTGACTTCCTCTCACCTCTCTTCTCTCCAAAGTACAGGGTCTGCTGTGCAGTGTTGGACCACTGCAGTGAGGAATTGTCGCTCTCTGCCACCCGGCAGGTCAATGTCACCGTACCCCCCACGGGCACCGTCTCATCGGAGGTCATTGGCTGCAAGGGGTCGTCTTCTAGGTAACAGGAGAGAGGGAAGAAAAAAAATCACGAGACTGAGTGATATAAATGCATCACAAGTCAGTGAGATGCAGTGCTCATATGAAAACACAGGCAAAAATAGTAGCACACACAAACACACAAATCAGATAAACCCACAAAGTGCATTACCCGCCTCGATCTCACTCTTTCTCTCTATCTCCCCCCGCCCATCTCTTTCTCTGCTTGTCAGATTATCTATATATCTCTATCTGTCTTTCTGAAAGCTCAGACACAATACGCACACACACCGACCCACAGACAAGCTGTCAGAGGGACAAAAAAGTAGACAAATGGCTATCTACTTGTATGTCTGCGAGGCCAGTGTAAGAGCAATGAGTCAGTTGCAGCCCTGGCATCCAGGGACCATGCGACCTGAGGGACCAGCAAAGATGAAGCGACTACAGCAGACAGTGGCTCTCGACGGGTCAAAGCAACAACAAGAGCACTGTCTCATACCTCTAATGGCATTCTAACTCTCCTTTGTCAATATCTGTGTCAGTTTTTAACTCCATGCATATGCATCGGCTGGTCCAGAGGAAGCTCAAACAGGACAGGCATTATGGAAATGAGCAGGTCAGAGGAAAAGGAGAATGAGAATATAAATGACCCGACATAATGAAGGGATTCTAAAGGCTGTAGCTGAAACTGGAACACCGCAAAAATCACTGAAGAGTGAACTGTCTGGGTGTATAACAGTATTCAAATTGGCTCAAATTATGGTATTTAACAGCGCTCCCTTGATAACGGGTGATGAGGCAAGCTAATTCTCCTCTGCATTCAATGAGGGTGACAAATTGTGAATCAGAACCAGAGATCTATACTAAAATATGGAGTCCCTCGTTACGGTAAGTAAACCCTAACATGGTAGCTGCGGTTTCGTTTGTTTGCCACGTGAAGTTCCACATATCTCGGCCTCGTGTTCACCCTTCGCGCCCTCTCTTCTCCTACTATCTTCTAAATATGCCGGTGCTCACTCATTCAAATCTCAACCAAAAGGAAAATATGACATAATTGACAACAAGACCAAGCCAACGTGGGGGAACATCTTATAAGAAAATATGCCTCAAAGCAGTCTCCTCACCCCTGAAAATACGGCGCATATAAATAGTTTAATTGGAACCAAATTGTCAAGCGGGAGACAGGTTTATATTCGGTGTGGAGCGTTATCGCATCCTTGCACCGGCGGTGGAATTGATTTTTTTTTTTTCTGCAGGAAGAACATCTGCTTAAGTGCGCTTCAGCGGAACTCCCATCAAGACACGCAAAGGAGGGGCACACAAAGAAAGGTTGCAGAAGAGGAGGAGAGCAAACTAACTGAATGTAGCATCAAAAACGCACATTTGCGGTACATGAGCCAAGAGCACCTGGGAGAAACTATAGGCATCTTTTTTTTTTTTTCATTTTAAAACTGGCCAGCAAGTCCAGCATCACAGAAAACATCAGGCAAAAAAAAGGCTTCAGGTTTGCCTCTGGGCTATAAGGTTTCAGAGCGATAATAAAGGTAGAGCTGCTCTTTGCCAGCGGGATTCAAAAGACACTCAGAGACTTCCAGAGCCCTTCATGTCAGGAAGTCGCTCACTTGCTCTCTCTCCTGTTTTACTGCAGCTCTGACCTTGTGGTTAGTTTATCTAAGCACCATGATGGCTGAGGGCTGAATATGTGGTCAAGTGTACCACGGATTAGTGTCTCCTTTAATAGCATCTTGGGCTAATTCTTGTGGCTGATCGCACAAGCTCCTCCACTTGGCATGAACACTTTGGGTAAATTGGCTGTCCCACTGCACTACCCATCAAGCCAACCGCAATGAACGCTGACAAGTTAGCCAATCTTGCGTTGTCTAGCTGCCACAGAGTGCTGGCATTTTCTGATCAAGGACAACCTGAGTTTGAGGCTCAGTGTGACATTTGTGCTGGTAAAACAATATCAGTAGCCAATTAGTGACTTTTCAGCGAGGAGACATGCTTTTAAAGTGGACATATTTTAAGGATCCTTTACATAATGTTGAATATTTATCACCAGAAAAAAACCAGAAATGTCGCTTTTTATCAGTGGAACACTAAATGCCAGACAAAGCTTTTCCTTTAGTCAAGGTAATATCAACCAGTTAATCATTTCATCAAATTTGTGTGGGAGTAAAGTTTTCAAAGCCATCACGTCACATTTTTTGCATAAATTACACTTTATCTCCCAGATGTTTCTCCAAACTTCAATCTGAAATAAAAACTCAAAAGCGCAACAATTAAATGTCTCAAGGTTTCAAACTAAGCACGCCCCTGTAATAAAGAACGACCCAGAGCCAAGGAGGTTAACTTCCAGAAAGGTAGCGGCCTTTGTTATTATACCTGTTTGTTTGTCTCGTGGTTATTTGTCATATATCGGTCTTTTATTTTCATTTAAAATTATTGATCTGGGGTGCCGGTTTGTTAAAGGTTAGAGAAGTGAAAGGGTCTGAGGAAGATTGCAGATTCGATCCATGAACTGGCATGGTAAATGTGAAAGCTGCACTTGTAGCTCGTTCATTAACGCTGCTGGAGTGTCTTGGAGCAAAACATAATTTTCAGCTACTCCAGTAGCACTTAGTAGACGCCCAATACATCAGGCTCCGGTTGTTGTTAGCTACAAAAACATTGTGTGTAAATTAATGAAAGCTAACAAATAAAGGTTAATCTCACTCTTATGGACCATAAGGCCTAAAATGCTTTAATCATGATTAACAGGCACTCTACATCTTAAATTTAAAGCTCCACTAATGTATACAAATTATTTGAATTGTACAGTATATGAGCATGCTGACGTTTTTAGCACAGTTGGTCAAATATTAATCAAAGAAAAGTTTGGCTTAATTAAGTTGAAGGACCATGTGTGTAGAATTTAACCGCAAGAGCATAATTTATCAATCTTTTAGCAATATCTCAAATCGACTTAAACCGTTATTACATGGTCAGAGGGGTGTGGTTAGAAGCAGTGGGTATTAAGATGGATGCTAGAGATATTACAGTATTTGAAATGAGTTATTAAAAAGTTTGTGGTTAACATATTTTATGATACAGTCCAGTGTGGCGCACCCAAACCATCTGCTGTTTGAAACTGGTTCATACAAGTGCTAAAGAGTCACTCGCCACTAGAATCTGGCTCCAATAATCCTGGGATTCAGATACGGCTGTGCTTTTTACCTTTGAATCTCCTTAGCAGCAAAGTTAAAGGAGGGAAATGAAGTTCATCCAGAGTTTAAACTGTTAAGTCAGGTTAAACACTCAAGCTGCAAAAATAAAAGGAGAGACCTATCTATCCTTAGCAGACGTTAAGTTAAACTCTGTGGTTTGCTCCTCTTTCTTTCCCTCCTCACATCCACGCCTTCCCTCACCAAGCTTAGAGCCAGAGTAAGACACGGGTATTTAAAGCAACACAATTTACACTTTCCCTAGCCAGAAACAAGGTGAGAGAACGCAAGGGGAGAAGGCTGACTGGGATATCAAGTCAATGGAATGAGGGAGGGAGGAAGGAGGACACAGAGAGAAAGATGGATGGATAAGAGTATGCAGGGTGGGTGATAAAACGAGGTGGGAAACTGTGCGCGTGTGTGAAAAAAAAATGAGAGGGAGGGGAAAGAAGGAGCTAGTGAGACAACAGAGGAAGTGAGAAGCGCTCGAGAGATCTCCAGTGACAAAAAAAGAAAAACAGAGAGAGAGAGGGAACAACCTGAAAGAATAATTCCACATTTTTTTAAACATATGGTTTATTTGTTTTCTGTCAGAGAGTTAGATGAGAAGATCGCTTATCAATCTCATGTGTGTGCATTACATATAGAGCTGCACTGCAAACTTGTTCAGTTTATCCAAAGAGAGACAATATACCAACTAAAACCTCTCTTCTGTTACAGTTAGCTGCATTTCATATCATATTTAATTACGTTTTGGGCGGTTTATTGTGAAAATGTATTCATGCGCACTGAGTTTGGATATCATTTTCAGCTTGTGGTTAACTTCAAAAATTCGAAGTCAATCTGTGAAGATGTCTAGACAGAAGGTACTTATTCAGTCAAACACAAATTGTTCACACAGTGCTGAAGAAGAGTGTTGCCATAATGTTTTGAATGTTGACAATGAACCGTACTCCCCAGGCTTTACGTTAGAATGAAATTAAGCAAACGTGCTTTTTCTTTGCCTTTACAAACTTCTGCAAACAAGCAGCTTTAATGATAAAATACAATACTGTGCAGTGAGGCTTAAGTTCATCCTGTATGGCCCAATGTTAGCCTGGTATCTATGTATTTAAGCTAAACTACATAAATATGTATGAATAAGAACAGGTGAAACTAGTTTAACCAGGTCCTGACTTCAGCTCGGTACCACACAGAGACTCACACACCCACACACACACACACTGGATTAGTTTTAGTCACCTTATTTCACTCTCTGGAAGTGTGTTTCCCAAAAAGTTTGAACTACTGCCTTAATAAGAAAAAAAGTTCCCTCTTTATTCCTCCAATTTCTCTCCCTACAAAGAACAGACAGTGAAAAATTCAAACCACCTTGCACATCTCCATGTTCACCCTCTTTTTCCTTCTTCCTCCATCTGTCTCCCTCTAGCTTCTCCCCCCTCCTTCTCTCCATCTGCCCTGATGTCCTCCCTGCTTTCCTATCGTCCCCCCTCACCTCCTCGCCCTTCTGTCAAGCCTCCTTCCCCTCCTCCTCTATTACTGATCAACTCGCTTAATTCTCCCCATCCTTAATTCCTTGTTTTCCTCAGTTTTTTGGTCCCCCAGGGTGGATTTACGATGTTGTTGCTAATTAACTCAGGTTAATAAACTTTATTTACTGTTAAACAACTGTGTGCGGGTGTGTGCGTATGCGTGTGAGAGTACCTTCACATGTAGGTCTGGTCTAAGTGCGCATGTGTGTTTATGTGATAAGATTTTTATCCTCATATTTGCGCACGTGTGGTTTATATTTGTAAGCAGAGCGTATTTGTTGCTTTGCAAGGAGGTAATTATCTGACTGTGTCTCAGTATGTGCACGTCTGCGCGTGTGTGTGCGAGCCCCGAGAATCTTATTATCGAAGATGTTTGCATGCTAGTGCGTGTTAGCGCTCAAGCACACAGTGGTATTTGGGGTTTTTTTTTGTGGCTAGGAATATATCTGTTTGTGCACAAATACGTGGGAAGAAGCGTGTGTATCTGTGTGATTTATGAGATGCTTTTTATCTCCATGTGGTTGAGGCGAAGTGCATGTGCACGTTACCCTGTGCATTGCTGTGCGTGTATCCATATTCCACTGCAGCTGCACTGAGTCCAAGGCTATGGTGTGTGACAGACACAGTCATGTGTCATGGTGCCACTGATGCTGTACACATTTGATGGGAAACTCAGCCAACAATGTGCGGGTTGATACAGCGTGGTATGATACAGGCCATTACACACACACAGAGGCATCCACTTGCGCAGACTACAAGAAAGCTGACCCTCCCCCCAAACACACACACAAACAGCCCTCCTCCATACAGACACACCCTCATGTACTCACCACTCACCCCCAAAACTGTACACAGGGGCATACACACACAAAAAAGAGTTACACATCTCTCAGGCACACACATCAGACACGAGGACATTAATGGATAAAAATGTGCTTAATAAAGAAATGCAGCATTAGATACAGCTGGACTCCAGAAGGGGAACATGCGAAAAACACATGCATGCACACTCTTTCCCCATAATGCACAGAGGACACATTCAGAAAGACATACACACAAACATACACCCACCCTGACAGATACAGAGCAGCCTCCCCCACACCATCCATCTATGCCCAGCTGTCCCAACTACCACCCCCATCCCCCTGGGTAAGTGTGTGCATATCTGGGACTGTAAATATGTGTGTGTGGGTGTGTGTGCCCTTCTGCCCACCTCTACCATCCACAAGTTTACTCCTCCCCAACTATTGCACCCCTCACTCCACCCTTTACCTCTTCACCATTACCGTCCGGCTGTTACGACTCACAAGATGCAGATTGAATCTATTTTCTTTCTTAATTCCTGGTGAATTAAGAAAAATCTGCAAATCATAACAATTTTGTTTTTTTTTTAAAGAAGCAGACCCCCCATTCATGTCTGACTTATGAAATGCAGATCGTTTGGAGCAAAAAGGCTCTTTACAGCTTTGCAGTCTTTAACAGAATAGCGATTGTTGCAATCCTCATTCTGGTGCCACATTATTTGGGACCGTGAACAAATTACTTAAAATCTTCAAGGGATGTAGATGAGTGTGGAAGTAAAGGGGGGGGAGTGCTGGGTGGGACTGGATGTTAGGATTTAAGGACCCCCTATCTGCCACCTTAGGACAAACAACCTCCTTAGCCCTTAGTTTTTACCCCAGCCCGCCTTTTTTCTTAATCAGTCCTACTTGTGGGGGATTCTCTGAGCCCACAAAAGGCCCCACCACCTCCCATAAAGTACCCCTCCACTACCCTGCCAACCCACCCTCCCTATGTTCCCTGTCAAACATAGTTAGCTCAGAAATCGGGCAATCCCCTCCTTACCCGCATCCTCCACGAGCTAGATCCCCCCCATTCACACGCACTCACACACCACCACCATCATAGCCCAGCAGTGTCTGCAGCAGTAGTGAGGCGCCAAGCCGGCCGCCCCACCCTGCCACTGAAACAGCACTATGAGAATGAAAAGGGAGCGCAAGCAGGGAGAGAGGAGGAAGGGGGGGGGGGGCGGGTGGGGGGCGTTCATTTTGCAGAAAAGGGCTTCACTGCTGACAAAAGAAAAGAATAATGATTTGCAAGGAAGAGAAAGACAGAGAGAGTTGGGATGGCGAGAGAGCAAGACAAAGATAGAGAAAAGCACAGGGGAAAAACAGGGAGAAAGCAAATGAAAGAGGGAAAGGGAGAGTGAGAGGTGAGCGAAGGACATGGCAGAAATAAGCATATATAGATTGATGAGAGCAATGAGGAGAGATGACAGGGTGACTTAGAAAGGGGGCAAAAAGACCGAAAGAGTGGGAAAAAAGAAACAATGAGAGCAAGATGGAGGGAAGTAGAGCAAAGACAAAAGAAAAATGAGAAAGCTCACATACAGTATGGATGAAAAAAATGAAGAGGTGCTGACATAAGTGGTGAGGTGGGGAGAAAGAGCAGCAATAAACGGAGATAACTGTTAAAGATAGGATAGGATATTTTCAAATGCGTGACCACAAGAATATTCACACTTCTTGTTATCATTCCTTGTCTCGCTACTAGTTTGAACTTATCTCTTTCTAAGGTCACTTTACTAGTGCTCAAAATTTGTTTCAGCCCTACAAAATCAGAGTGAAATAAAACTTCAGTAGTCTGAGGGAGTCAAATCAAGTGGGTATCTTCCAAAGCTATGGCCTTTTAAGCATTACATTCCTTCTCCATGTTTCCTAGGATAGTATTCCTATGATGGGAGTAATATTTTTTGGTTGTCACCAAAGTGAGCAATTGCTTGAGTGTTGTAGACCCAAAGAAGTCTCACACTCTCTGAATGTCACTAGTTTTACAGATATTTTAACAGGTCATAAATTTGCACCGGTTCAGCTAAGATTAGGTTCAGCACAGGAAAGTTCTGTACCCTATGAGTTTAAAAAAAACCAAAAAAAACCCTACGCTTAACATCCAGATTATCAGATATTAACCGTACCCATCATCTTTCCCTTTAGGCACCTTACAATTTTAGTTGCCTAAACCCATCTGCACTTTAATCACTTATTTGAATGTTTCTCATCCTCCATCATCATACTTGGAATGCACAGCTGTCTGTGAAAGAAAGTGCATCATTTTCTGTCCTTCTCTTTGTATAAAAAATGTACAGGCATAAAAAACTGTGGCTAGCTTTGAGTAAAAGCTGTTCATTTCCTGCAGCTCTCTGAGCCACACAGGTTTGTGGTTGGGCTCAGCCAGCAACATCAAACTGTAAGGCTGAAGAAACCAACCTCAGAATGTAAACACTTCATACTAATTTAAAATGGTGAAAGCACAATTTGACCCTATTTTTTGATGCAGTGGAGTAAAACTGAGTATTGCTTCAGAACCAGTATGCCTAATGTACATACAGATAAAATGTGCGACTTGAATCTGAACCTATACTTTAATGGCATATATGCTTTATTGAGTTGCTAATCAGGCTGAAACCCATTATTCAGCTGCTGTTTGTTACATCATAATTACCTCTATAATTATCTCTGCAGAGTTTCAATACAGCTTTGTCAGCTAAGCTTCTTTAAAAATAAATCGGACACAGTCGGGTTGGGAAGACAGAGGAAGACAGATGCTTTAGATTTTAAAGAGAGAAGCCCTGTCCTGAACCAGTACACCCACGATTTAAAAAAAATCCTCCACCACAAATCATCGCATGATATCAAAAATGGCAACCAAGCTTTATCTGTCCATCTGCACTTCCGCACACACACGCAGGAAGATAAAGAGAGTTAAATCTTTAATGCTTTGGCAAATGCACCGACTGCCCTTGCCAATAGGCCACTTAAAGAAATGAGTAGTCAATTACCAGAAGTCTGCCCTTTTGACTAAGATCACTGGACCTGCTATGGTGAGACTCAGAATCTGCTTTCTGTCTTTCTCTGTGCTCATCTCTCTGTGAAAGATGGGTGTTGTCTACCCATTTTTCAAAAACAGCAATAACAAGAAGTCTGGAAAAAATGTGTGTACTGTTCTGGAAAACAAAAGTGTGCCGCAATCAGATACTTGGACTGTTAGATAAGCAGGAGAAG
>NW_024582388.1:2655765-2836502 GCF_018398535.1 Haplochromis burtoni | reverse complement strand
ACACACACACACACACACACACACACACACACACACACACACACTGGCTGTTCATTTAATATAATTTACGTTTGAGTGAAATTACACCTTGATGATGTCTTAATGATGTCTCTGTAATGATTCTGAACAAACTGATTAAAAACTCGCAAACTTTTTGTTTTTTGTTATGAATGACAGGTTTTGTTTGATGTAAGGCACAACAGCAGAACACAGCCTGCTGTATTAAGCAACGGTTAAACATTACAGTTTGTAATATTATGACAGAGTGTAGCCTCAAAGTATGTGAACAAACTTATTTGTTAAATTAAGTTTAAATTCCAAAATGTCTAAATCTTAATTTCTCAGAAGACGAGAGTGATGCTCCCACATTTTTGGCAACAGTGTCTTGACTTTCAGGTCATATTCTCTGGTCAGTCTGTGTCCAACATCAGTGCTTGACCCTTATAAATGCTCTTACAGCTGAAAAGTATTAAGTCCCTGCAGCCAGGCTTTTGTGGACAGCCTCTTAGAAGAACGGAGGCTGGCACAGCTGCCGATTAGTTTCCGTCCATCCATTTTCTTAGCCACTTATTCGAAAACCAAGGCGAATTTAGAATCCCCAATTAAATTTATATGCATATATTTAGACTGTGGGAGGCACTTACAGGCAAAGGAAGAACATGATACAAACCCTTCACAGGAAGGCATGGGAGGCCACAGTGCAAGTTTAGATCCTAGATTAGTTTATGAGAAACATGAAAACGTACTCTGTATGGCACAGTACAGAAAGGCAAGTACAGTCAAGCAAAGTCACCACCTTCAAACTCAGCAAACTCACTCTTGTGCTCTCACATAGTCACACACACACCTATCCGCTCGTAAAACCTTCTGATAACAGGAGGGACTTACAGGACAGGGAAAAGAAGGATTGGGCTCTCGATGTCAATGGAAGGGCCAAGATTTAAAAAAGGGGAATTCAGTGAGGAGGGTGAAGGAAAAGACTCAGCAAGCAGTGATGGAGGGACAGAAGGAGGACAAGATCGAGGAAGAGGGGTGAGTCAGTGAGCCAAGGGTGACGAGGGAAGATATGCTTCAAATTAAATCATTTGGAACAAAAGAGGATTGTTGCCAAGCAACCCAGCCAGAACAGGGTTACCAGGGCAACAGAGATGACCCGAAGCTTGACCTAAGAAATGGAGTCGCCCTTGTCGTCCATCAGCATACACACATGGGCACACAAACACACACCTCCGCCTTGCTCTCCGTGCCTGTTGCTTTCAAGGTCCATCTGACAAACACAAACAGACAGAAGGTTTCTCCTGGAAAACGCAGAGCACAACCGAAATGTCAACCCGAGGTACAAACAAAGTGCAGTGCTTTCAATCAAGGCCAGTTTTAAAACTGAGTGGGGCCAGGGTTAGACAGTTATGATGTTAGGCAAAATCAACAGCTAGTGAAGCACAACACAGAAATTGTCCAATGTCCAAGATGAATAGATAGATAGAATAGATGAACATTGCTGTATGTTTCACAGGGTTTTGGCAGCAATATCAATATACAAACACTATTTAGAGCTAATGGATGGCTCCCAGATTCTTGCTTAGTGAGGGAAAGCGCATATAAAGGATTATTTAAGGACCTATTAAGAAGTTTAATAGAAAGGAGAATTTAGTTTAAAATTATGGTGTTACTTGAAAAAAAAATGCTAACAAAATACTGCAAAGCAACAAAATCAAAGAAAATGCGGAAAAAATTACTTGAAACAACTATCTGCCAACAGAACAGGACAGTTTCACTTATCAAATAAGGTAAGTCTAAAAAAACTTTAAACTCATACAATCAGGCTAAAAAAAGTCAATTTGTTTAGTTACAAAGAAAAACATTGGGGAAAGGTTCTCAGAGAAAATTGCATATTGTGTTTAAAAAGCGCAATCCTTATTAAAATGATTATACTGGTACTTGAAATTGTATTGGCTTGGTTAAAGAAAGAAATTATTCTCAATGTTGTGATAAGTGGTGAATCATTATGAACAGGAATTGAGACAGCTTTGGTCTTTTTTTAACATCGAGCAGAGCATCACTTCTGTTTTTGAAGAATACACCTAGAATACATCTGATATCACAAACTCATCAACTCTGCAGCCCATTGCACTCATGGTGTCACAGCTGTGTTACGCTGTTATGAAACGAAGTAGTACACAACATGAGCAAATGCGTATTGAGGCTAACATGTTTAATTGCTAGTTAAATAATTGAAAAGGTGAGGGAGTGAGGGTGGGGGCACGTAAACGAGAATGAACAACTTACAGAACTGAGGGAACCTATATAGATGAGAACCAGAAGGAGCATGTTTGGAGGCGCGGTCCCGCTCCTGAAATTCTGATACATAATCGCCAATACAGAGCTTCCTTTGACAACGACTTGGGATGCAAAACTACTTTTGTGCACTTCATGCTTATGATTAAGCAGTAATAACTGTAAATTATAAGAAGACCATTTTGGCTATTTATCAAAGTCAGTGGCTGAGATGATAAACACATTACTGCTGTTATTTTCTGTCCTGTGTTTTGTTCATTGGAACATGTGATTGCTGTGTTGTGGTATAAGAATGACAACTGAATATTGAATTCCACTGGATCATTATGTGCTCTTATTACACAGAGGTGTATTATGTATAAGAAATGAAAGGGATTGAGTCGTTGAAATAATAAATCCTGCCTTTGACAAAGTAATATCCTACTTATCAGTGCTGAACAGTGCACAAGATTTTTAAGGCTGATTGACCAATTTCATAACCATATATCATCCTGTACAGGGAGTGCAGAATTATTAGGCAAGTTGTATTTTTGAGGAATAATTTTATTATTGAACAACAACCATGTTCTCAAAACTCATTAATATCAAAGCTGAATGTTTTTGGAAGTAGTTTTTAGTTTGTTTTTAGTTTTAGCTATTTTAGGGGGATATCTGTGTGTGCAGGTGACTATTACTGTGCATAATTATTAGGCAACTTAACAAAAAACAAATATATACCCATTTCAATTATTTATTTTTACCAGTGAAACCAATATAACATCTCCACATTCACAAATATACATTTCTGACATTCAAAAACAAAACAAAAACAAATCAGCGACCAATATAGCCACCTTTCTTTGCAAGGACACTCAAAAGCCTGCCATCCATGGATTCTGTCAGTGTTTTGATCTGTTCACCATCAACATTGCGTGCAGCAGCAACCACAGCCTCCCAGACACTGTTCAGAGAGGTGTACTGTTTTCCCTCCTTGTAAATCTCACATTTGATGATGGACCACAGGTTCTCAATGGGGTTCAGATCAGGTGAACAAGGAGGCCATGTCATTAGTTTTTCTTCTTTTATACCCTTTCTTGCCAGCCACGCTGTGGAGTACTTGGACGCGTGTGATGGAGCATTGTCCTGCATGAAAATCATGTTTTTCTTGAAGGATGCAGACTTCTTCCTGTACCACTGCTTGAAGAAGGTGTCTTCCAGAAACTGGCAGTAGGACTGGGAGTTGAGCTTGACTCCATCCTCAACCCGAAAAGGCCCCACAAGCTCATCTTTGATGATACCAGCCCAAACCAGTACTCCACCTCCACCTTGCTGGCGTCTGAGTCGGACTGGAGCTCTCTGCCCTTTACCAATCCAGCCACGGGCCCATCCATCTGGCCCATCAAGACTCACTCTCATTTCATCAGTCCATAAAACCTTAGAAAAACCAGTCTTGAGATATTTCTTGGCCCAGTCTTGACGTTTCAGCTTGTGTGTCTTGTTCAGTGGTGGTCGTCTTTCAGCCTTTCTTACCTTGGCCATGTCTCTGAGTATTGCACACCTTGTGCTTTTGGGCACTCCAGTGATGTTGCAGCTCTGAAATATGGCCAAACTGGTGGCAAGTGGCATCTTGGCAGCTGCACGCTTGACTTTTCTCAGTTCATGGGCAGTTATTTTGCGCCTTGGTTTTTCCACACGCTTCTTGCGACCCTGTTGACTATTTTGAATGAAACGCTTGATTGTTCGATGATCACGCTTCAGAAGCTTTGCAATTTTGAGACTGCTGCATCCCTCTGCAAGATATCTCACTATTTTTGACTTTTCTGAGCCTGTCAAGTCCTTCTTTTGACCCATTTTGCCAAAGGAAAGGACGTTGCCTAATAATTATGCACACCTGATATAGGGTGTTGATGTCATTAGACCACACCCCTTCTCATTACAGAGATGCACATCACCTAATATGCTTAATTGGTAGTAGGCTTTCGAGCCTATACAGCTTGGAGTAAGACAACATGCATGAAGAGGATGATGTGGACAAAATACTCATTTGCCTAATAATTCTGCACTCCCTGTATTTATTGGGATATGTGCTTGATGAAAAGTGTTTTGGGCTGTTTTATTATGACACTAGAGTTCCTCATGACTGGAAGAGTTTAGAGCTGAAAAATAAACGTGTGTTGACTTGGCTATTTGATCGACAAACTATATGTAATTGTGACACTGATGCTAGACTACATCAACCACAGCAGAGGATTTCTACCCTGAAATTCAATGTTATTTTATTTGTTTGCTTCTTTACAAAAAAAAAATCATGTATGAATAGCATGGAAATCATTTGAGGAAGATTTCGGACGAAAAGACGAAGCGTTAAGCTGTCAGTACGCTTCACACAAAGTAAACATTGTGCAGCGTATAAAACATTCTCATCCAAACCTCTTTGACATGGGAAATGGTTTGTTTCCCCAGCGTCATTCAGAAAAAGTATAGCCTAAACATTTTTACCTTTACACATGGTTGCACATTGGTTACAATGTACAAACCACTTTGTTTCAGCCTTCAACATAGTACTTACAAGAGCAGCCTTTATAGTTTCAATCATCCCCCCTTCCAGTACAGACATGATCAAAAATCCACTGAAATTACTTTAGGAAACAGCCTAGTATGGTTTAACACTTCTGTTTTCTTAAATGCACAATTAAAAAAATTATTAGAAACCTGTTCGGATACACTCGTACTACAAATCGTGATACTTGCAGATGCTACTGAAGTTTCTCTGGTATCATGTCAACTCTCCTGTCTGGCTGCTTCCACTTGAAATCACAAATAAACGTGTTCTCTCGTCTCGTCATGTAATTGTTGCTGAAGTACATGAGAATGGGTGTTCGGGCTGGGTGTTTTTTTGTTTCGTTTCAGGCAGACCTTCTTCCTTTCTTCTTTCCACTCCTCTCTTCTCTGACTGCTCAGCAACATGACATGAAAGGACGAAGTGTTTTTGCAAGCGTGCTGATGATGGGGGGGAGTGTATGGGAGTGCGTGCACGATTGAGCGTCTCCCTTGAAATAGCACAGAGAGACAAAGCAGGGTTGAGAGAAGCAGAAATGTTAATGTGGACCAAAGTTTGCAGTCTGTGTAATGTGTATGAGTCTTTGTATTTCATGCAAGGCCTGTCTTCTCTTCGCTGAAAGTATGTGTTTGCAGGTGTACAAGAACTCTTTCTGCTTCGCTATCCCTACATGTTTCTTGTCTCGAGGGACCACTTTGAGAATATGTCTTCGTTGCTGTGTGTGTGTCTCTGTGTGTGTGCGTGTGTGTGTGTTTGTGTATGAGAGAGAGTGAGAGGAACCATGATCAACGCTCCTCTTCCCCATCATGTCTACTGGAATGCGTGTATGCCTTGTAACAACAAACCTCAACTAACGAACGCAACCCCCACGGTTTGTCACTCCCAATGAAGATAATGGAGATCAATGAAAAAGCAAGACGAGGGATGAAGAAGACAAAAAAGACGGGGAGAGCGGTGGCAGCTTCCAACAATGGCACCACAGACACAAACAGTGAAACAATAGAGCCTGGACAGTGGCGGTTTAATCTGCGTGTGCTATGAGTGGCGGGGTACCTCTACACATTGTCAGGGTGCCCCTTGCGGGGTAACTGACTAATTAGGGTCACTCCAAGTGGTCTTAACTGTAATGACTGCCTAGACTGGTAAATTGGCGCGGTCCTGTGACCATCTGGTGACGCCCTTGACAGAAAATATGAGGGCAGCACCTCACAGTATACGATGCAAATGTACACAGATGCACACGCGGCTGAAATGTTCTCTGATTTTTTTTTTATTCAATATCAAAAAATGCAAATTCAAATCATAATATACACTCTCATTTATTCTGATTGATGTATTTCTACTGAATTGCATTACACTGAAATTAAATTATCACTTAGCTGGAGACCTTGTGAAATTTTTATCAACAACCCCTGGACCGTAATCATTTTACAAATGCGAGCAAGGCAGCATACAGCGCACACCTACACACTATAAATACATGCCACACAGAGGGCACTAGAAGATGGTGTTATTACAGTAAATATAGCAAATAGGTGGGTAAAGAATCAGGACAAGGCACTACTTATGCAACCAATAATCTTTTATGTATTAAAAAAAAAAAGTTTTATTCCTTTAATGTCTCAGTGTAACTGACATCCGTTTGACAGTACTTACCATAATGTATTCAACTGAATTCATCTTTGCACAGCATTTCCATGTATTATTCTTGTTCTTCAAGGTAAAAAAGGCTCAGAGAGAACACTTAAAGCACCACAGATCACTAAAAGACTTTTCTTGACAATAAAACTCTTACCATCTCCTTAAGATCAATTAACCCATTACACTGATCCCATGGTAGGTTGAGGGCTCAATTATACTTGTTGGTAGAACAGAATAATCAAACTATAAACCCAAAACAAAATCATTTAAAAAAAAATCAGTAGTCTCTCTTTGTGCACATACAGTAGAGAGGAACCATCACTTTAAGCAACAGCCTAACTATCTGACACAACATATAATAAGGTAAATACTGGCTAGATCTATCATCCTGTCCCTAATGGGTGCTATAAATTTATATTATCAAGTTATATGTCAAGCTAAAAACCTGGAAAAACACCCAACACCCCCTGGTACATCGTCGTGCATGCAAGCACAGGTGGCATGATGGATGTACAGTAGACTGTGCAGATGTGTGTGCACTGCACCAATCAGTGTCATTTAAAAGGACCACATCAACAAATCTGCAACTGCCAGAAACTATGAAACAAATGTTGGAAATTTACCACTATGGATTTCATATTCATTCACTTCTTGCACTGCTATCGAGTTCAGGGATGCAGGGCGGCCGGAGCATGTCCCAGCTGTCGTGGGGTGGGGTACATCCAGTCTATCACAGAGGTAGTTCCCAAGACACAGCGTATAATACAACATTAGCAAAGGTTGGCTGAAAGGCCGCTGTGGTGGGGCGTGTTCTGCTGGTGGAGACTGCCACTGTCATGGTCCTGGGTCGAGCGACCCAGTGTTTGAGTTTTATGTATCTTTTGTATTTATTTGTGCCTTAGCTTAGTTCACCTAGTTAATTTCTAGATTGCTGTTTAGTCTTGTTGTCTCCCCCTGTACTAAGTCTCCTTGGTTCATGCGTCATGTCTGCGTGGTTATTTTTAGTTCATGTCATGTCTAATCTCCATGTTTCCTGTTTTACTTTGAAAGTCTGTATTCAATGTCAGTGTATTTAGTTTCACCTCTCCTGTCCTGTCGTTAGGTTCATGTGTGTCAGCTGTGCTCCCATGTGTGGCCACTTCCCCTGATCATCCCTCATGTGTATTTAGTCTCTGTGTTTCATGTAGTCTGTGTCGCGTCGTCTGTGTTCCCACCCTCCATGTTGTCACAGCCAGTCTTAGTATTCATAGTTATGGCTTCCTGTGTCTTCATAGTTTTTCCTAGTTTTACTTTCCCAGTTTAGTCATAGTTTAGTCTGTCACTGCGTTTCTGCCTTGTCACCAGCCACAATAAAGGCTCGCTTTCAGTTAAGTTTACTCCAGTCTACTCTCGTGTATTCGCACCTGGGTCCACCACACACACCACCGCACGGTCTGCCTCCTCAGATCGTGACAGCCACGTGCCACTGGGATTTGTACTTGTCATGTGTCAAAGTCACATCCCTATAAATGCCACGGTATGACTTCCCGCCAAAACACTGTAATAAAATGAGAAATCTCATTCAGTTTGCCAGTCAGTGGTTTCAATGTTGTCGTGGTTGTCTTAACTGTTTTCACACACCCTACTTGGCTCTTTCCTGAGAGAGTAAAATCTCACAAACTGGTATTTCAAAACAGAAGTAATCCAAGTTAAGCAGTCTGCATGTCTAGAAAATAGTTTCTAGTAAGAATCTATTCTCTTTTTTTTGTTGGATAATCTGACATTTTTCACACTGTACAAAAAAACATTAACATCCAATCCACAGGCTTGCACACTACATTTAATTCCCCCGGCAAAGCTACTGTACAGCAGCACATTACTATGATATACTTGCGCTCTCCATTCATACACTCAGTCCTGAATCTGAATCTTATTTAATGTCACAAGCCACATTTGCCTGGAGTGGAGCCCTACAAGCTCAGCTCTGAGAGGAAAGGACTGAAGTCATCTTTCTTTTCCTGCCGTCTCACTCTGTTTCAGCTTTCTCTGTCTCGCTTGCTCTGCCTCTGTATCTCTCCATCTCTCTCTCTGCTGTGATCACACCCACCCCCCTCTCTCTCTCTTCCTCTGTCTCCCTCTATCTCTGCTTCTCTACCTCTCTCTTTCCCTCTGCAGTCAGTGAATTCCCCCGGGTTCGACAGCAGGAGACTATTACACTCACAGACGGATTCTCTCTCCTCCAATTTCTCTCTGTCCTCTTCCTCCCAGCTCTGCCTCTCTTTCATCATTTCTCTCTTCCTCTCCTTCTCTGTCTCCTCTGTTCCTCCTGTGCTCTAAAGCCTCTATCCCCTTATTCATTCTCTCCATCAGCATGAATGTGTGTTTTTGTGCATGCACAGGTCTTCCCACCCTCCCTCCTCTTAGTCTTCTTTCCCTCTTCATCCTTCCCTTCCTCTTTCTTTTTCTTCAGTCAATATAATTGGCATCGCAGGAGTGCTCCCTGCAGAGTATGCTAAAACAGCAAGCACAAAAACAGAGGGAGAGCAAGAGAAGGAGGCAGAAAGGGAGAGACATAAGGATAAAGGCAAAAAGACAGAGAGAAAGCAATAGGGGAGGACAGAAAAGCAGAGAGCCTGAAAAGAAGGAAGAAGATATGATGAAAAGGGGACTTAAAAGTGATGAGAGGGGAGGAGATATAAACATAGAGAACGGAGGGGAAAATGGCATATAAAAACACAAGGAGGCAAAAAGAAAACAATGGCAAGAAGATTTCTGAGAAAAATAAGAAAGGGTTGAAAGAAGGGAAAATGAGGAGAAAGGAGGTGGATAAACAAGAGAGGAAGTAAGATAAGACAAAGCAGATGAGGTAAAAGTAAAAAAAGAAAAAAAATCTGAGAAGCAACAAATAAAGCAGGAAGCGAAAGAGCTGCTGTGACAAAATAAAGAAGAGACAAAAAAAGAATCCTGAAATAAAATTACGGGGTGTTCAGAAAAAGGAAGGAAGACAATGTGGAAATAAGACAAACAAAAAGGAACGTGAAGACAGAATTAAGATGCAGATGTAAGACAAAGGCACCTGCAGAAAAGGAAATGAGGGAGAAAAATAAGGGAGAAAAGTCTCAACCACAGCAATCAGCAACCAGAGAAACCAGAACGCATCCATTCAATTCCATTCAAAACCCAGCCAGCCACTCAAGGCAAACTCAGCCATATATATCCTCCTGACTAGACACACAAGTACCAAACCACATTACACTGCAAGACAACCATCCTGAAATAGCCCAGACCTCAGCTGCAGCAACAGCAGCACTCTCTGCTCTCTCTGTCTCTACCTTTACAAGCTCTCTGCAGGTTTCACAAAGAATAATTTAACTTTTTTTTTTCTTTGAACTTATGGGCAATATTTCAAGGTAAATGACCACGTTTTATCAACGTAACTCACAGATTCCTTACAGGATTCAGGAAAGGAGAGCATCAGACTAATAAGAGCTTCTGCACTGGTCCCAATTAACAGCACAATGTCAGCAACAGGAAATCTTCTTGGCAAAAAGCACATTCATCAAAACTTCAGGTGACCCATCCTGAAAAAGAGAGCTGACGAAGCTGTCCAGCCCCCCGACTATGTTCTCACTCAATTGGCAGAAATGCAGGTCAGGGCAGTGCAAAGTTTAATGCGAGTATAGTACTTATATTGCCAAAGACTTAAACATCACAAGACTTCTGGCTAATGAGTCTCACACTAATGAGCTAATGAATCTCCTGCTGACACTCAGACTTGCTGAAATGAAATGCTATATTGTGCAGTCTACAATGTAACACACATGTAGGGCTGCGACTAATTTTTGTTTTTGTTATTAATTCGTCATTCATTGTTTCATATATTAATTGATGACCTCAGTGGGGAATGTGTCAAAAGCTAAAACAAATGAGTATCGCAACATCAGAGAGGAGCCTTAAAGATGCTTAAACTGAATGAATGTCGGAAACTCAAATGTGTTGAATTCCCACTCCTCCTTTTCTCATTCTCTCTAATAATAAAGAAAACTGCACTTATGTGAACCTGCATCGCCGTGCCACTTGTGGAACAATCAAAATATGCTATGCACATCCTACTGTTCAGTCCAAAAACAGATTCATCCACACACTAAACCACTCCCCTTAAAAGATTTTTTCCAGCTAAACAAACCATCACAAAGCAACCCTTATGTGGTCGTTCTGTGGCCCTTCGCTCGCCGCTCGACTTTTGAACGAAAGCATCTGCCAAATGGATGAATGTAAACACCAAGTAGCGTTTCACACGCTGTTATTTCAACGTATCTTATCACAATTTAACTATATGACAATTACGAAATTACAGAGAAACACTGCGGGTTATCTCAGCTTTACACTTTTATTCTGCTTTGCAGCTCACAACTTTATGGTTTTGGCTCAGGCCGGAAAATGTTATTTTCATTCCTTCATTTATTTATTTCTTTATCTTTTAAAATTGGCTCTAGAAACTCACTGTAGCTACTCAGCAATAAAAAGCAAACAGACACATACTTTCCCCATTCAGGCTTTTCCCTCAGGAGTTGGTGGAGGCCAAAAATAGAGCTAAAAGGGGTAAATATTGGCCTAGCAGTCACCAGATGGCCAAACAAACACTAACTGAATGATAATGGTTATTTGCATATATAAGTAAGAGGATAATGTCAATCCATATTAAGTTATTGTTTTGGTTTAGTGTCTAGTTTAGCTTCATATACTTTACAAAGAAACAAAGTAACACCTTCATTTAAAAAAGAAGAATATGAAGAGGAGAAAAGAATATTGTTAGAAGAATACATGAGATTAATACTCTTAAAGAAAAAAGTGGACCAAATGCTGGATGAATAAATCCATGTATATATAAAAAACCTGACATATCTAACACCAGAAAGATTGTATTTCATTTCTTTCACTTAAAAAGAAATCCAGATGACAAATATTTGCCATTACTGTTAATGAAAATGTGCCACAAGCTTTAATACTGTAATGTAAATTCTTGTTAACAACATACAAGATTTCCCAGATTTCCTCTGAAATCTGACACTCTCTAAAATGCAGCACAGAAGCCCTCCGAGGCTGACAATCTCCCTTGTAATAGTGTCATTTGTTTATGGTAATTACTTTATTGTCAAAATCTGGCTAGGGTTTACAGATCTTACAGTGCAACAAATAGAACACGATAAAACTGCCAAAACGAACTTATTTGAGATTCAGTACAGCTTATAAAAATTCTGATATTATGAACGGGCAGTGTAATAAAAAGGACAACATGAAATTATCTGTTAAGGAACATGAAGTCCAATTTTGTTTGCTAAAGCAGAAATGATGAATAAAACATTACACAGCCTATTGTACTGCTAACCGTGCTCTGCTCTGAAATAATCTAAGACGGGACGTGCAGGACAAAGAAACTTATCATAGAGTGGTGGAAAAATAAGACCCTTAATACAGACGTTTCACACATTTTCACACTTCTCAAGGCCTTAAATTTAGATTTATTTTAAGGCTCTTGCAATTTTAAAAATCCGTGGACGCTCTCGCTTGCTCTGTATTTCTTATTATCCCTCTGTCTCCTTTGACTCTGCTTCTCTCCCTCGCCATATGTGTCTCTTTCCCGCTCTACCTCTATCTAATCTTGCTTTCTGAAGCCAGGGAAGCCAAAAAAGAAAAGAAGGGCCGATTCTATTCTATTCAAATCCAAAGCCGGGAGAGCAAACTCAAATCCAGCTGAATCGCATTTAAAGCCGGGTTCCACTCTAAATGGAACTTTGTCGACTGACTGTTGGTTTGGGCACAGGGGCTACTGTGATTGACACTCTGTCTACAGCACAGCTGAGGTGACATGTTGCAATGATGACTTCAAGTTTTTATTTTCCATGTTTGTAAAGTATTTCTATGAACATAACCAGAATGCCAGTTATTGCTAGCAATGCACAGATTAAACTTTTGAGTTACGAGCTTTTCTTCTGGAGTACACCACCATCTTGCTGAAACATGTCAACAACTAGTAGATAGATTGCTATGCAACTTTGTTCACATCTTAATCTTCTCTAGAGGGTGAATCCTAATGATCAGCACTCTCCATCATATTCAAATTGAAGGTTATCAGTTAAATATTGGATCAATTGTGATGAAATTTGGTACAGACATTCACGTTCCATTCACGATTCTTCTTTCCGCTGGTCCCACAGCAGATCATCTCCCTCCATCTCAGCATCCTCTTCTTTTACACTAACCCTCTGCATGTCCTCCTTGACAACATCCATGAACCTTCTCTACATTGGTCCTCTTTTCCACCTGGCATCTTTAACATCCACTGTCCTTCCTCTGCAAATCTGCACATCCACCAAACGCACGATCTGATATCGTCGTGTTGGTGTTGTTCCCAGCTCATCATACTAAATGTTGTTCCAGGATCAACATTGCAAGTGACCAATCAGAATGTTGTGATGTCATACTTTTGCGACTTCGGGAAAAACCGCTGTAAAACAAAAAACTGTACTTAAGCTGCGCAAAACCGCCTCTGTCCGCCGATCAACGGACCCTGACCCAAACCCTAACCCTAATCCTTTAATAAACGGTAAGCGGAACTGATATTGTCCTTGCAACATTGGGGAAAAAAAGCCTTACCTGAACTTTTTGTTGTACATATTAGGATGCCAACAAGGAACAATTTCATTACTGTTAAGAATTTTATTTGATGCATTTTCTCCAGAGCTAAAGAACTTAAAAAACAAACAAACAGGAGATGAGAATTTTCCCTCCAAAACTCATGCTTAATTCAGCTTAGACTTGCTATTTAGCATCCACTGTGTGGTAGGCTCACTGCATCATCAGCACTTCCACTGACCTCAGGTAGCCACAGATAGCTGATGGCAGCAACACTGCAGCAGGTGGCTGATGTGTGAAAGTGCCAAGCAGCATGCCATTCAGTATAAAGCGATCATTGTTACCCTATTGTGTTTAAGAAGAGGTCAAAGAGGTCAAAACAGAAACCCAGTACTGAAAAATGTTAAATACGTCTTCTCTGGCCATGATGAAGGCTTGGCTTTCACATTAAGCCCACAGGCAACACAATTTATTAAAAGGCAGCTTACAGATTCAGCTTACACAGGCAAGGTATCAATCTGATAGTTGGCCATAAAGCATTCCTAAACTTAAACTGGAAATGTGTATAAGAACATTAGCTTACCTCACTATTTTACAAGTATTGGCCCTTGTTATAAACTGACATCATCAGCATGTCTTTGTAGGCATGTTGTGAGGATAATTTTAGCACTTTGCTAACCTTAATACTATCCACAGTAAGCACAGCCTCAAAGAACTGTAGACTCTTTCATGTTTTAACATGAAATTCAGTTGTCTGCGCTTGCCATAGGCTTAAAAGGTAAAAGCTCAGTGATAACGAATCATTGTTAATGAAATTCTCCTTCAAATTAAGTGAGTGATGTAGGATGTTAAGGTCAGGAAAAAAACTTTATCACAGATAGAAGTCAATTTCTGTCTGTGACAGTTTCAAATATCAGCAGCACAGAAGTGCCAATGAAAGACAATTAGATTTCCTGTTGTATCGGAGCTAAAGGGCCTTGTATACGGCAGGTGGAAGATTTCAAACACCATGGCTAATCAACTCCTGGATATAAATTATTGTCATTCCAGTGAGCAACAAAGTACATTTCAAAAAAAACATTGTCATCCTCTGTTGGTCTTTACAACTTAAATCTTGCATAAAATCTGCTGCATTGGTATATGTCTCTGCAGACAAATCTATGCACTAACACTGTCATGGTTAGGGATTCCCCCTCGGGCCACTGGCGCTCGAAAATGTATGCAGTCATAGCGGCACAGTGGGAGAAATCATCCGACAAATGGCAGGTGTTGTATCACTTTTATATTTCTTGTTTTTAATGGATTTACTTTCCTAACAGAGCAGATATCTGTGACTTCACTTGAAACTGTTATATAAATAGTTATTTTATCAGACTGTCTATCATGTCTGGCACTCTGAATTATTCATACTTATCTTAGTAGTATTAAAGTAGAGCTTTAAAGGTCCCGTTTCAGTGCTTTTTTTAAAACAGAGAGAATAATATGCATGATTTGTGTTGAAGCAGTGCATGTGTTTTTATTCCTCCCAACAGTGAGGTGCTTTTCAAATTACATGAGCCACTGTGGCTTTGTTAGTATTGGTGTATGAGTGTTTGTATGTCTCAGCATGTGTTTCCCTATACCAGGGGTCAGCAACCTTCAACACCCAAAGAGCCACTTGGACCCGGTTTCCACGCAAAAGAAAACACTGGGAGCCGCAAATACTTTTTGACATCTAAAATGAAGATAACACTGTATATATTGGGGGTTTTTTTTACCTTTATGCTTTGTGTGAACAACTAAAGTAAGTAAGTAAAGTTTATTTATTAAGTGCTTTTAACAGACAGGCAGTCACAAAGCACTGTACACAAAGATTAAAATACACAATACAATCAATAGACATTATACACAATGTAAAAGATCAAATGTAAATAATGTAAAGAATATAAAATACGTAGATCAACAAAAGGCTTGTTTGAACAGAAAAGTTTTTAACTGCTTTTTAAAAGAATCCACAGAGCAACTACGGTGTGTTGCTTATGAAATCCATGAAGTGCTACAGAGAAGATTACATTTTATTTATGTAATTAACACATTTTGAACTCTTAAAGAAATATAACAAAAGGAAAGACACCCAGCTGACCTAAAATGATCCATGTAGCAAACAAAAACTGTTGTGAGCTGCCACCCTTATATCGCCTTTGGGCTTTTGGAGCCTTGACCTGACTTTTAAAAAAATAATTGGAAAAAAAGCACTATGCTGCTAAAAATAAAAAAAGATATTTGCAAAATTCTGCCTAAATATGTATTTTACCTGGTTAATGTATGTGGCGTGGTCTGCAGTGCCGCTGCAGGGGAATCCGACGCACCCACGGCACCCGCAAACACGCCTCGCCGCCTTAAAGTCTGTGCTCTCTCTGCTGTTGTGTTGGTGTGTGTCGGGCTGTGAGCTGAAAAGCTACAGCCGGCTGTATGCGTACAGCAACCGTGTGTGAAAAGTGGTCAATAAAGAGATGTTGAAAAGCGTCGGGTCTGCCGTGGTATGTTTACAATGGAACTTCTGCTCCTGAACCTCTGCGCACAGCGTCTGCAAACCGGGGCTGTACGAAGTCCCTTTCATCTTTACGCAGGACTGTAAGCTGTCATCTGTGAGGCGCGAGTGGTATTTGTTTTTAACATAGTTCACGGTGGAGAACAGCTGCTGACATAATGTGGATCCGAAGATCCATAATTGGCCTACCTGGGGTTGAAAGTCTCGATAAATGCACGGCGTTTCGGCATGTGACGCTTATTTTGAGCGATGAAAAATAATAAAATATTATTTTATTTTTATATTTCAAAATCACAATAATCTTCCAATTTAGAAATACAAGTTAAAAAAAGAACTAAACACAAATAAAATAGACTTCAGCTAATTACTTCTAATTTATTTTCCCAAACCACCCGGAGCCGCAGTATAAAGACAAAGAAGCCGCATGCGGCTCCAGAGCTGCAGGTTGCCGACCCCTGCCCTATACAATAAGAAACTAATAACAAAAATTAATGGGATATTTGTGAATAGCTAATATACTTTTGTTTTGTTGGCATTTCTATGTGTAACAGAATAAAGTCCCAGAGTAAAGTGCTCATGTAAATGTTTGAGAGTGGCTCACAAAATGTGCTCCTTTTTCAGGTGTTTTTTTTCCCCTTCAAATTGAAGATGTCAGATTTGATTCAGGTGGAGCTTTCATTTTTCATTTCAAACAGTGCAATATCAGTTGATTGGAGGGAGTTAAGAGATTCAACTCTGACAGTAAATTTGATAGCAGTACTTGAAAGACAATTAATCAAGACACCAAGATCGCCGGCTCCTTCATTCGGTTCTCAATTCACTGTGCTAGCATGTGCCCCCTGAAACAACTCCTATTTGCATGTATATGCATGCAGTGCGGGATATCTATTGTTTAGAGGATATGTGCCAGTCAATTTACGGCATACTGGCTGAGGCTAATCTGAAACTGCCAGTGAAAATGATTGAATTTTTGCAATTACTTCACATCTTAACATGTCCGCAATTTAGCCGATACTCTAAACCAGAACCAAACGCAATGCTGCAGGAGTTGTGTGATTTTTACCAAGGCCATATTTCCAGGCCACATTATTACAGTGGGGCTTCAGTATGTGACATTTCACTTAGTGTTTTCTTAGTCAGGGCTGAGATCTGAAATGTGTTTTCTCACTCAGAGCAAAGTGTGAAAGTTTAGTTTGACACAAGCCCTAAAAATAAAAAATGAGGACGTTTGATTTGACTTGATGTGACATTTGAAAGCAAAAACATAATCAAGTCTTTAGTTTTGACCTGGTAAAATGCAAAACAGTAATAGCAAAAGACAGTAAATAATTGTTTAAAGGTTAAAAGAAATGATTATTTATTCTGGAATTGTGAAAATATCTTTTACTATTTAAAAAAAAAGTATTAAAATGCTTCTTTTGGTGAATTCAGCCCTCCAAACACATCATCTCATAGGACAGAAAGCAGCAAATTTTTACTTAAATTGTTACACGATTATCAAAGTTGCAGAATGATTTCCTGTTTATGTACTTTGGACACTGCAATTATTTAAGCAAAGCCTGGCAGGCTGTGGATTTCCAGTCAATTCTCATGCCAGGGTTTCAAATAATATTATTCAGATGGTAGCACCTGTATGTATCTGTGTCTGCACGTACCTTTAACGGGTGGGCCAATCTGAACGAAGCATTGCATGAACATGTTTTTAAAAAAAGATTGGTTATAAATCCCAATTCTTTTGATTTTCATATAAATGATCTTCATCTCATCATCCTCCTGCAAATGCAATGTTACATTCTAAGTTTGTGTTTCTTTCATGTGTCACGTTCAACATGCGGCACCCATAACGTTCACCAAAATTTGTATCCACAACAGAATTTTGTGTGAATCACCATTTAAATTATTTATAAAATAAATCAATATTTGTATTATGTCACTATTTAAAAATGACAGGTTAATTATTACCAGCCAACATTACAGTACTTTATATAAATATCAGACCCAAGGTTTACAATTTAGGGGTTTTTGTCTTTTAACTTGAACTCATTTCTATGAAGCTCGACATTGATACCTACCCTTTAGCACTTGAGCACTGACACATTGGTTGTGGTATTACTTGTCACAGAGTGATCAGTCTTCTTTTGCAGAGCAACAAAGTCCACATTTGCATGTTGGAGGGATGGAGGATACAATGATTTATGTCCCATTTGATATCTTACAGATTTTTAGTTTATTGCTGGTTAGGTCTTAGGCACCAAAAACAACTTGCTTAAATTTACCACATTAACCCTAAATGTTAAAAACTTAAACTTCATTGCAAAGCAATCCTTTCAGAGTCCATATCTGTCAAGTTCATCTCACGACTGTCACTGCACCAGCAGCGACTATTATGAGAAGTCTAATAAAGGTAGCTGGTTGTTGAAAGTTTAGCCTTCAAACTTTGAAAACTTCTTAAGTGAACACGTCCAGCCTGATACAATGCAAACTCACAAAATGGCCTTGAATATAAAGTACACAGTAAAACTGACAATGGCGATTACACATTACACATAAACTCAATGTGCTTAACATAAATGATAAAAACTGAATTCCCAAGGGGAATAAAAACATAATAACAGGCCTCACAAGCAAATAAAATACTAGCATTAATATTTCTAACCAAGATACTGTATCTTATATTAGATTAAATGGTAAACTTATCTCCAGATAGAAGCATTTTTCTAAGCTACACACACACAAAAAGATTTACGCAGAGGATATTGAAACTTTTGAGATATATTCTTAAAATGCCTTCAATTGCATGAGGGCTTGAAGTGGTTTAACACTATTGAATGGCAGCTGATTCCACAGACTTGCAATACACAGCAGTATGAAGAAAAGCCAACATGTAGCCACCCTTCCTCTGGCAGCTGACCCTATGACGTCCTGAGTAAAATGCACTGGGTGGTTGCTGAAACCAGGCCAGCTGTGAATCTTACAGCCCTGAGGGGAAGAGCCAGAAAATGTCACCAAACTCTTCAAACAACAACAAAAAGATGCTCTCGGAGGCACGCTGCAGAGCGCTGTCACAAACTCAAGCATGACACCTCCCATGTACAAGTCTATATACCTCCCCACCCTCCTGCCTGTGAAGATATCAACCTGAAAATAGCTCAGTGAAGCTGAACACCGAGCCGCCATAAATAAATCACAATAATATTTAAATATTCATTGTAGAATAAGAGAATAAGGGGGGGAAAAGCAGAGGATAAACTCCTTCTTCTTTGGTTCACACATCAAAACAGTTTGCCTTGAGGAAGTTTGACTGCATTATCAAATTCTCCCTTCAAGGTACTCATCAAACATACAGTAGCTTGTGTAAGAGGCTGATAGTCGTCACGCCTCGGGCTGCCCGTGTGAATGAACAGCAGATAAGGGCGTGTAGCTCATTAGCTCAATTATATTATTCACTTCTGCCGTCTGTCGATGCACTAAAAAAAATAGGATCGAATGTGCCGGTAGATATGAAGACATCTTCATTGACACACAGGCCAAGGTAGAGTGATCATACTGTAAATATAAAGAGATGGGGGTTTCCATTCAGAAAATACATGAGCGTGGGGTTGTAGAGCCTCGCAGCAGGAGCTTGGTCAATAAATCTGTTCTTTAAAAAAAAAAGCCTATCCTTTTGTCACACAGAAGCAGGAAAAAATCTGAAACAATCAAAATAGCACTCGACATGCTGCGGCATTCTCAGCATGGAAAACGGGAGGTCTGGCATGCACTCCTCAATCCTGCCCCGCTGTTTGCTTTTGATAGCAAAAGTCATAATGACATTCAAGTACTCACCAGGCTGAGAAATGAAGCTCTGACAGAAGGAGAGAGAGATAGAGACAGAAGGAAGAGGAGAGCACGGAAGTGTGTGTTACTCACATAATACTCAGATGAGTGTGTGAGTGCATGTGTGACCTACTGTACGTGTTAGGGTGAATGTGCTCAGGGTCGGGTGAGACATAAGTTGGTTTTGTGCCAAGTGGTGCAACTCGCTGCGGTGGAGACAGCAATGTTCCGCTGAAACCTAAGTCTGTTAATAAAGTGCGTGATTAATTTGCTCTGTGTCATTTTCCCAGTGTCCTCCTACAACACTACTTCAGAGATGACTTGAAGAGCCATTTAATTACTCAGCACTTTGCTCACTCGGAATTGAAGAATTGCCGGTTGGACAACACCTTATGGGGAAAAAACATATGCATAAGCAATTTGGGAACTGTTACATATCAAACGCCTACACTGTGTATATACAAGAGGAACACAGTGCGGGGAGTATATATATGTATGCTGTATGCGCGCTCCCCGGCTAAACACAATTTTTCATCTGGCAGTCAACAGCCTGGCTCACAGGGGTATTTTTGTTTAAGTAAAGAACAGAGTGCCTTCAAAGCTCCATTTGAATATATGTTTGTGTGTGTCTTATTCATGTCTTTATGCATAAATGTACACGTGCATTTTCCTGGAAGTGTTTTTGTGTGGTCACAAGCATCTGCTTGTGGGTTTGCATTGCTGCCTCTAAGACCCTGTTTATAATTGGTTTGAGCTGGTGTCTTGGGCCATCACATTACAAGTAAATATCGCCATATGCGCTTGTCTTTATCATGTTTCTTTTAAGTGTTGAGCTGACGACTAGTGTTCAGATTTCATTAATGTTTATGTAACCCGTTTTAGTTCAAGAGTTCGTTTACACGGATATCTTGTCACTCGCACAATCAGATATCATCCGATATTATCCCACATCAGGGAAGGACATGCACATGAGAGAGGGCTTTCTGGCAGAAAGCCAATCAGAAACAGTTTTAATACAGCGTTAATACTGCAAAAGGCTCTGTTTTAACAGAAACTACTATCTTTTCCTCAACTTAGCCATGTAGGTGTTTTATCAAAAGAAGAAAAATGCATAAAAAATGAAAATATAATGTAAGTCTAATATAATTTGGGTTTCTCGAGGGTAAAATCCTGTGTTTGACCCTCATCTTCAAATTGACTTTATTGTGCTACACGTCTTCCACTACAGGACGTGTTGTGATTTAATATTTGTTCCTGAGTTATATACATAATTTGTCAGTTGTAATGATGGTCATGGAGCATCATTAACATGATTATGTAGGAGCAACACTAGCACGCTACAGCACTGTTAGGAATACATGAAGGTTGCATTTGTGTTTGCATAACAAAAACACCAAAAGCTAAGCTAAAGTGGTTTAAGAGATTAGAGCGATGTGTCTTGGTCATCTAAGAATCTCACTGAAACTGTCCACAACCTAATTTCTAAAACTAAAAACAATGACTTTCAAATCATTTTCAATACAATCTCAACTTTTCTTTCTCCAGAAATTCAGTTGTTTATTCATGTCTATGTGTGTGAATGGCAACGTACAGTCAAGAACTTCATGTTCACTGAGCAAGGAGCATGTTTAAGTCTGCGTGAGAGGAAAGCTGGCTGAAAGACAGATAGATAGACTGCGTGTTTGTGTGTGCGTGCGTGCGTGCGTGCGTGCTAGCATACTGGGGTTTCTTAACAGTCTGCCTAGCAGAGGGTGAGAAAGCGAAGTGAAGGAGAGTGAATCAAAATGAAGTGTGTGTATCTTAGAGAACTGGCAAAGGTGAGTGTGTGTGTGTGTCAGTGTGTGTAGCCGATTCCCATGCAGGGATAAGCAGCTTAGAGAAGAAGCATATTCTTTTCTAAGTAAATCTCATTAATTTTAATTAGCTGTATATTTAGCCTGTACACCTGGATTGGGTGTAATTCCGTTTGTATATATAGCGACAGGTGAAATGAGTCAGGTTGCAATTATATTGCTGAGCAGTCTCGCATTAGCATAATGTCCTGTTTTTTGATTGTGTCGCATGGCTAAGAAGGATATCAGAGGCAAATATGCATTCCCTTCATTTTCCTATTGCATGCTCTGTGTAGCGCGCCAGGGCTCGTCCTTTTAAGCGTTCACCTTTTTTTTCTCTTGTGAGTTCTTTCTCCCTCCCTCGCTCCCTACACTGTTTCTTTTCATTTTCTCTCCGGTCTGTTCACCCCATCATTAGAGTGCGCTCACTTTTTTTTCCTCCTCCCTCCCAACCCCTCCTCCTCCATATCCCTGCCGTCATGCACCCTTACTGTATGGTTTTCTCTTGTTCACGTGAATGCCTCTGTCTTTCTCCCTCTGTCTCCCTCGCCCTCCCTCCTTTCCTGGGTAATCAGCTTATCCTATGTGTGTCCAAGCTTCTATGTCTGCGTTCCTCCTCTCTTTGTTTCGGATTCATTCAGCAGGGAGATTAGAGATGCCTATTTGGTGCTTTTGTCTTCAACCGGCACAGTAATGCTGAGTTACACGGTGTGGCGATGGTCCCATCGTCAAAAGTCGCATCCACTCATCACGAGTTCATCGTACCTTGATCGGTGCAAAGGGTCAGGTCCAGATTAAAAGCCGAGCCTGGACCTCTCGACTGGTCACCGTGAGTTTAAAGTCTGCACTTGCATTACAATGACTCACTGATCATAAGACCTTATCTACCGCTTAAAACGAGGCATTATATTCCTTTCGTGAGTTCCTAGAAAACATAGATGTGGCACTTTTTAAAAGCTCAAGGATGACAGAATAAAGCAAACAAGATTTTTTCATGCTCATCAGCAGACTGCTGCTTTTTTTTTTTCCTTTAAAGTGATGACTTCAGTTCCTCCACTTAAGACAAGAATAGACGGGAGCAGCAAATCTCATAAAAGTGTAATGATACTAATTTAGGTCACAATCGCTGTGTACAATGAAAATGTTCCAACAATGAAAATATTCACTGTATCAGGCGAGTACCTGTCTAGGTTGTGACATTGAAGGAGAAGAACAATAACAATAAACCAAAAACACTTTAAAAGAACTTGAAATGAGGTGCATGAACACAGAGGAAACTAAACAAAAAGACAATTTACTTCCTCTTTCTTTTAAAACATTTAGCACTCTTGCATAATTTACACCTTGTATTAAAATTCAATTTCTTTGGATCTCTGTAACTCAGAAAAAAACATGGCTTTACAGAGAGTAACTACATGGCACGATCTTAACGCTATCAGGTCCTCCACACCACCCACAGAGATGATCAAACCTCAGCCAGGAGTAAATAAAGTGTATATTCGCATCCTGCAACCACTGCAGAAAAGTCTAAACTTCTCCAGAGTTTGCCGTTCCTTCAGCCTCTCCAAAGACACCTACAGTGGTACAATACAGCACCACACTCAGATCCCATCAGTTTCTCACTCCTATCCCCTTTTTCCCCTAGCCTTTACAGTAGTTGCAAACTGCAGTAAAAATCCCTCGTCATCATTTTTGTTGCCTTCCAGGAAAGACTCGTAAAAGACGACCTTTTCCACTTCAATGAAAAGTAAATCCAGGCTCTATAGTATCATGTCTAATGATCCTATGCCCGTCATGGCTGTTCTTGTTGACAAAGCAACCTCCCCAAATGACACCCCCGCTTTGCATTGGCTGCATTAAAATATTTGATCCGATTACAATGCAGCCATAAATGATGAAAACACATACACTAAATGCCAGGTAGTGCATTAATTCAAAGGGCATTTAAATAATACAGAATGAATTTCAATAGCAGATCTGCAGTATATATAGAAGCTATGAGCATTCAAGCAGGGTGGTACAATACGATTGGGAGGCATAAGGAGTGCAGCAGTGCAGTGGAACCATAAATGAATTCCACTGAGCAGTGGCTGTGTTACAATGCAAAAACTTTAATAATGATACTGTCCAATAGTTTCAATGCAGAAAACATATCTCTGTAAACAATAAACTTGCAACTAAAACAATAAATAAATATGCTGTGTATAGGAGGCAATATTCAACTCTGCTCCGGCACAATAATATACCACTAAAAAGTAATTCTATCCGATTTTAGGATCCAACTGGCACTCAGTTGAACTGATAATCAGCCAGTCGATGGTAAAGCTATTAAAAAAAACTTTGCCGCATGTGCTGATGAAGGACACAGATTCAAAGACCTTGTCACTCTGTCTGCTGATTCACTTTAATAGCGCTAAAGAAAAAGTGTCAGACATCAGATTTATTCTCTTTATGCTCGTGAGACTTTATACTACATTAAGTACTAATCTGGAGAACTGCTTCACAGTCCTTTTCGTAAACTGGTTCTATATTTGACAGTTATATTAGAGGCTCAATAAGACTCACCATCCAGTCAATGGACAGTGATATCCTCAGCAGAACTAGGAAGAGTTCCCTACACAACACACAGGTGAATTGAAATGGCTTTATGGTTGTGGTATCAGTGATAAGATCCCCCCACAGACACACTCTCTACCACAAGCTGAAGTGATGGCATCATCAAAAAGAGGCAATATATAAGAGCAACCTCCGCTCTTTCATTGGTGGAGCTCCTGCGCTCAGGGGGAACCCTCAGCACTCAGAGTCAATCAATACAAATGCTTCGCTTTACAGCCATGCACTCGAATCTTCCAGCACCCGGTCATAGTTGGAGTTTACACACAGCACAGTGATGTGCTTCAACAAACAGATACACCTTTCCAGGAAGCCCTTGGTCTGACCACCCATGCGCTAATGACACCATTGGTGATTTCCACCCCTGCAGCAATCAATTAAAATACCCGCCAGAGAATTCCAGCAGATAACATGAGAAAAGCAGGCAGGTAGGAATGGGGGAATGAGCGCGAGGGCCTTGATCAAAGGAAAAGCCAGATGAGCGCTGAACACAATACGGGCTCTTGTTGGTGGAAACATGGTAAATTAATTTATTTCAAGGCTGACGCTGTTGTTGTTGTTAGGTTTGTTTAATCTGTAGTGTGTTTGTGAGGTGATGGTTTTGAAGCTGGCTGCTCTGTAAATGCGGGACCCCTATTTTTCACAACCCTGAGTTGCTGCAAGGTGATGTGTCTTCTGCGAAGCACCAGAGAGGGCGACGAATGCGTTGCCGCTCATCAAAATCTCAAGAGTACTTCTTTCTTTTGGTTTCTTAATGGCATTTGCTGTTATTATGATGGCAGCATGCAAGACTGATCTGTTCTGATGTAATCTCACTTTGCCTGAGAGAGCCTGGGTGGATGAGATCTGCTTCAGATTGATGAGGTCTAATGGAGTCTTGTTTGGGTGCAGTTGATACTTCTAACATCCGAAGATACTGGCGCGCCACTGCATTTTAATTCTGCTTAATTTAGCTACAAATGACTTATCAACACTTTTGCCTTGTTGAACTGTGACTTTCTCTTCCTGCCGCTTACGCATGTGTAATGTTTCAGCATGTCGAGAGATGTATGAGCATAACATGAAGAAACAGCAATGTGCACAATGTGTGATGCAAATCATTCCCGGGGGCTCTAGTGCTCATGGTTAGAGCTTTGTTGGAAGTTTAATCAATCAGCCACAGCACACTAATTAATCGGCATGATGAACAGGAGAAATAATTGGTTTTCTGCCAGATGTGAATCTGTTTCAAACTAATGCCAGCCAATCAGAATCCAATTTATAATCAGAAAACTGATCTGGACAAGAAAACACTTAAAGGATCAGAGAAGAATAAACACACAAGACAATAGAAGTAATATGGCTTTAGATTTAAAATTCCGATAGCAGACAGTCTCCTGGAGCTTTACTACATGTTTTAGCATGTGTATTTTAGATGCTTAATTGGATCCATATAGTGTCACAATCTCCTTCAGTTTCACAGTTTCAAATCTAGGATATGTGCTAGATTATGTCATTGTCGTTTTTCTCTTAAAAGACAAACATATTGCTAATTAACTGGCATGATTAGTATAAGAATAATTAATTGGGCTCCTCCCCAGATGTTTCTGAATGAATCTGCAGAAAACTAATGAGGGCTGTCTGGTTTTTCTATTGAAGCGGCAGATGTCATTAGCTACAGCCCACATTGACAATACTGATCAGCCCACACTCCAATCAGACCAGGTAACCAGTGGCTGAAAGTAATAGAAGAGCACTGGAGGAAATAAATAGCCAGCACTGAGATTGGAAACCACTGGTTTAGCCCCATGCCAGTGGAGCCAAATGGAAAAATAGCTTAGGCCTCTTATTAATGTCACAGTGGCTAGGCGGTAATTCCCCCAGGCTCTGTGTACCTCGGCTTGTTAATGAGTCACTGCTTATCAGTCAGCCTTGTTAACAGGCAGAGGCCTCCCATCCAAACCGCCTACTGCTATTGTGTGCTAGCCGTACTGTGTATTAGCCAAATGTTCCCCCATCTTGGCACACAGGAAGTCAACACCAAACAACAGCAACACACACAGGAAGTGGGCTTTTAGCCAATGAGAAAGAGCTGCTCCTGGGGGAAAGGAACCCATTCTGTAGCAGTATAAAGTGAACCACTGGCAGAGACACACACACGCAGAGCCCTCCCGCCTATAAATCTTACCACACTAACAACTGGTCCACACTGCTCCCGTCCTTTAATCCTTATCCATTACTAGCCTCAGCTGGAAGCATCGGGATTCATTCAGTGTTTCTGACTAGCAGAACTCGCTGAAGTAAATAAACTATTAGGCATGTTTCCTGCCATGAATGCAAACACTCTACTGGAGTCTGAGATCAGACTGCCATCAGGCTGCCATAGCGTTGAGGGCCAGGTGGTTGATTGGAGGTCGCAGCACACTGTTCTACGTGCTGTCAACTGAGTGCTTCAGCAGACGGACCCTCACACTACACAGCAGTCCTGTGGCAACTGGGTCAGCGGTACAGAACCAGGGCACAGCCGGCCAATTGCATGCCTAATCTGTGCCCTTCTGAGAGGCACTTTCCATCTACAGCGCATGGCTGCACATCCAGCTGTGGAAATGGATATGTCAAATGGCGTGCAATTAGTGTCTCCCTGATTCGTTCACATGCTCCAAGGATGCCTGGCCACAGATAAATCCAGAGCAGAGTTAGTGCTGTCCTTTCCATGACTTTGACATACATCAAATGGAAGTCCAGGATTGATCAAGAGTTTAAACTATCATGAACGCTATCATAATACATGATCAACCCCATATGTCCTGGGAAAGTATTTCTTTTTTCTTAATTGTACCTCTCTGACCGATGATAAGAGACAAACAGTCAACATATTTTTAATCCACTGTGGACTCTGAGTATAACAATAATAGACGGTCCTACTCTGATGGCTCATCTGCTTTAACGTTGACTTGCTGAGCTAATCGTTTTCCTCTCTGATACATAACACTGAATTATTTAAGCTAAGTAGACCCTTCTCTTGCAAGGCCACTTAGCATGGAGATCTCCATTATGACGGCATTATCTGACTGTCTGCCCCACCCTACTCCACCTTCTACTAACAGCTCTGCTGCTGTGTCACAACATTCAGACAGATCGGAGCGGATGTGAGTGATGGGCTGGTGCTTTGCGGCTTATGCACTACATTTCCCTCTATAACTGCAACACCATTGCTTACCACATTACTCAAATGTCAAGAACAAAGCAGCAAACACAAGATTTATTCATGAATATATCTATTTTTCTGTATCTTGAATTTTTTTGGCATTGTTCCTTGGTGTTGTATGTGTTGAATAAAAGCTGGGTTCCTTGTTTGCCAGTGGGAAAATCTACAACTTTTCATTATTTCTTGCATCAAGGCCACTAAGACAAATTTCAATACTACTGATAAAAAAGTATCCAGTCTTCTTCTGATTAATGCATTTCTATATGGTGCAAAAAATATATTTTCAAACATTTTTGACAAGTGATTCTGACTGATTTCACTGCAGTGATATTATTAATTTGGTTTCTGTGGAATTAATACAAGTACTTGATCATTATTTGATGACACATATTACTGACAAAAAGACATGGATGCCAAAATTGTTAACTCAGCACTCCACGGTTGCTTCCCATCTCTCAGCTGTGCTCTTTGACGTGTTTTCTCATCTCCTAAATGCTGTCAGACGTCCCAGGCTTAATTACTCTCCTTGACTGACATGATAATGTAAAACAGCACTTAGGTGAGACCAAAGCAAGAATTGGTCACGCATGGTCAGGCCTCCCTCCAGGCACACCTTAATCAAATGTGACATGCGTGTGAATGCGAGCCAAAATCATTTTCGGACCCAAATAACGAACCAGCGCCTGGGTTTCAATGACGAACTACACAGTTGGGGTCAGCATCCTGACAGGAGATTGATGTTTCATCATCAGTGCCTCAGTCTGAGGTGATTGTTTGTGCATTTCTCATCTTCAGCAACTCTAAAGGTTTTGACATGCTTCCATTTGCATTTGTATTACAGCGGCCTGATCCCAACTTCTAGACATACCCATATTGTTTCTCACTTTCTACCGCACTGACCAATGTGAGCTCACACCGACAATCCTTCGCTCCCCCAAATTGAATTCATAAATGCACGGAAACTCAAGTATACCTATTTCAACAGAAAATAAAAACAGCTGATGTGGATAAACAAATTCAAAGTACAGTAAATGTAGTCCGTGTGCGTGCATATCTATGGGCGTATACTGTGTATTTCTCCATGCATATGCATGCAGTGTGTATTCACAGGTGCATTCAGATTTGTGAAATAGTGTGGGTGTGCATAAGTGAATACAAGGGGCCTCTGAGAATATATATTGGAAATGCAAATCAGGGAACATCTATTAGGAGCCTTATTACCTGCTATATTGTCTTACAGTTCTTTGTCAAACTCTGTGCAAAAAAATACCAAGTGTAATGAGAAACATGCCGACAGGATTCTACCTATGTCAATCAATTTTCTGTGGATTGAGGGCCAGTGGTGACGCACCATTTTACCACTGGCAAAACTCGTCCTCTAAAGGTTGTATTACCAGCAGTCAGTCACTTGAGTGTTATGTAATTGGAAAGCACATCGGTCTGTATATTCTCGCCACTCACAGCAAGGATGATATCATTACAAAGTGCTTCTCTCATCAAATCCACTCTTACCATCCGCTTTGAGCCGCACCCAGCTCATCGCAGTTTGAGCTTCAGCCATAAGGACTGTCATATGTCTGTATAAGAGTTTGCACGCTGCTTTGCCCCTACCTGAGAAAGCACAAGACAATCGCTCTTTATCTCCAAGTGTATACTCATGAGAAAGACAGAGAGATGCTAAGCAGGTAAACATCCAAGCTAATGATGAGTGTTTGCCTGTGTTTTTGCATCTTAAGCAACCTTATGCAAGTCATTTAAGATGTCACTGAGAGAGAAAAAGAAGAGGAAGTTACTGGGCAAGTGTGCTACTCTGGCAAAGGACCTGCAATGCATTGCTGACCCCTACACCCACGTGCGAGTCACACACATTCCTAAAAAACAACAGCAGAAATTCCACTGGGGTCTGGGGAGGTGGGAGTGTCCCATGTGCTTATTAACGCTGCTCTGATTCCCTTGTCATAATACAGGAAACAACGAAAAAGCCTCAAGTAAACAGATAAGGGCCACCACAAGAGACAGAGAGAGAGGGTCAGGGAGGTCAGGGGCCCAGGGAGAGACAGTAAGAGGCAGACAGATACAGAGGGAGAGAGATGTGCTTACCAAAGCTAGTATTGCTGTGAACCGCAGCTGTGAAGAGTACTGTCAATAAGCTGACACTCCATAATGCAAAGGGGGCTGATGGGAAGGCCATGTTCGGGCACACAGATCCGCCTGTCTCACTGAATCCTCAGGAGGGCAGAGGAGCTCTGGAGTGTCACCTGCAGGGAAAGCAATGGTGAGATAAAGAAAACAAGCAGGCAAGGCCAACTGGCCACTAATTGCATCCCCTGCCACTGGTTGGCTGCAGCTGAATAAACGCTTGGCCCACCCGTTACTCACGCGTTGCTCCATGGGTATTCATCGATCTGGTTGTGTCATACTATACCGACGACTGATTGAGGGAGGTGGGAGTAAGGAGAGAGTGGGCGGTGATAGAGCCAAACAGAGGAGTAGACGGAGATGGTGGCGATGTTTAAGTGTTAATGAGGGGAGACGAGAAGAATGGGGGTGGTGGGGGGTGGTGTTCATATTACTGTCAATTTATTCCACTTTAACAAGCTGTGCGCATGTGGAAAGAAGGAAAACGAATGTTTCTGGGGCCATTTTCGAGCTCCAACTAACTCACTCTAATTAAAAATAACGCTAAGCAACATTCCCACAATTGGTAGTGAAAGAAAAAAGGAGAAGAGGAAAGACAATGAAAGACACAGCAGCAGCGGAGAGATACACCTGCCGCCCGCTGAGAATACACGGTGCGCTTTGCACTAGACCGGAGACGGACCGTCGTGCTTAATAGCTTCTCTGGCACTCGCTCTCACTCTCTCTCTCTCTCGCACTCCTTCTCTTCCTCTTTCTCTCACGCAGATTCCTTAAAATAGCAGTAGCTTGCGCAGAGGTGAGCCCTCGGTCCATCTGTGGACGGCTCCCTCATTGTCATCGCCGAGAGGGAACCGGGGCTGTAACGTTGGCTGCGGGACGGACGCACGCACGAGCGGGCGGTTAGGGCGGGGACAAGGGGTGGGATGGAGTAATGTAGCGGAGGGGGGACGTGGGGGAGGGGGGGCATGTCATGGGAAAGGGATGTTGGGGACTAGAGACGGGGTGGGGGGTGTCTATGTTTATTGTTGCTCCAGCCCTTCCTGTTGAGTGATGGCGAGAAGCGAAAACAAAACTGGACCAAGTGTATCCATGGGAAATAACGCGGAAACTGAGCGCGAAGAACAGAAGTTCTTTGCTTACGCTTAACGTGGAGAGTGAAACCAATAAAGATGATGACAATAATAATAATAACAATAATAAAAACAACAACAGCTCGCGCATGGCTACCTGCATTGCTGCGACGGACCGCGAGAGCACCAGAGGACTGGTTCTCAGGTCGGAAAACCAGTCCTTCTCCCGCGCTTGCAGAAAAATCTGGTGCTCTTGAGAATTTGGGAGACTCTTGAAAAGGCTGGAGAGAGGTGGCTGCTGCACACCCCGCGAGTTACGATCTTTTTTTTCTGCAAAAGAGCGCGGAAAGAAAAAAAAAGGGAGGAGAGGAGTCGGGAACAGCGCAGACAGCCCGACAACAAAACGTACATTTAGAGTAAATTATGAAACACTCAGGGATTATACACTTCTCTCCCTGGGCAGGCATAACGGATTACAGAGAGAGAGAGAGAGAGAGAAGGGAGACTCGCAGTGCGCACACGGACACATTCCTGGAGACGGAAAAGCGTCACCACTGACAGGTGTCTCCTGTCCGCCCTACAGGCTACATCCTAACCCTGTACATTAATACAAACTGTGAAACATTGCACGGCATTAACCACACGCACACACACCGGTATAGTCCGCCTCCGGAGTCGGGTTTTGTTGATGCTGGTCTCCAATAAGGTCCCCAGTAAGGTCCCTCCTTTGATGCGCAGCAGTCGCTTGTTCAGAGCCTTCTTTCAATCTGCTTTTATCGACTTTTTTCTCTCTCCTTGTTCCTTCTCCCGACTCCTTGTTTTTCTTGCTTTTTCCCCCTCCGCTCACTCTCTCACTCTGTCTTTGTATCTCTATCTCTCTCTAGCTCGCTCTCCACGGCTACCGTTCACTGCAGCAAAAACAGACTGTCTGAAAGACGAGCGGGAGGGGAGGGGACACGGGAGGGAGGGATGGAGGGAGGGAGGGGATTTTAATACGATTTGGCCCGTACCACCGGGATAACAGGGCCAGAGCAGGGGCCTACTGACTGAGAGCAGCATGAAGGAGATGGAGCGGATAGTAAGATCTTACCATAGCGAAAAATCATCGTAATGTTGCTATAATATCCCACAGTGAGTCATCTGACCTTATCTGCCTCTATGGAATTTCATTATCCCCTGTTGTACATAAGCTCGCTTTATCTAAAGTTTCCATAGCCTACAGAGTAGGTACAAAATTCTTCTCCTGAATTCAGACCTACATATCTCATATCGGGTCATCTGAAGCTGATTGTCACGGTTCTCAGTGGAGTATAATGTTTCTTATCATTGATGCTTTGGAGCTATTACTTATATCTTGCAGATAGGCCCACTACTATTTCCCATCGGTTAGATAATTTCCATGGTTGCCTAATGATTTAACCGAGTCCTTGGCCTTGTGGAGTTGTGGGACTTCCGTTTCCTCCCTATTTTCCCAGAATACTGTAAGTCCTACTTTGCTGAGACGTTATCGTTTCACAGTTTGTGCAGTAGTCCATTAATGTTTCTACATCATAACGGCTACACCCTTGGGAGTTTTGCATATGCTTGCAACGTTAAAAGGGAGAGTCCTTGTAGTTTTGACGTTTTTGACGTCAGGCCCGTTTGGGAATCAGGATCCAAGGGTGGAAGGGAGAGAGGGAGGAGGGGGAGGGGTTGTTCAACTTGCCAGAGAGGATTAAGGATTAGTTTGCGGGCGGATTAGGTCTGTGTGTGGGGAGGCATGATGGGGTTAAACATGGATGTCACGACAGCCCAATCAGTGGTGGTGGCAACAAACTGAAACCGAGGAGGTGGGGTTGAATGAAAAAATTAATTAATAAATAAAAAATTATAAAAACCATGGGGAGCGCGGGGGGAGTGGGGAGTGGCGTTTGAGAGATCTTCAAGCAAGCAGCTGCTTTCCCACACTGAAAGCAAATAACAATATCAGCTCTGCGCTCCCAGATTTGGGGGGTTTTAAAGATGGAAATAGTCCACCTTCAGGGATCCTTGAAAGGATTCAAGGTCCCCACCCTGATTTCCCTTAATTTAAAAATACACAATGACTTCCACCAACTCTTCTTCTCCACTCGCACTGTACAATGTAGTTATGGTCTTTAATTCAATACAGAATCTGCATACAAAAAAAAAAATTCTAGCACTATGAGTCATTTATGTTCAAAGTAAACCGGAGCCTTTATCTCTCTCTCTGTCTCTGAACCGAATGGGAGGATGGAAACGCGGCATCTGGCATCATTAAACACTTGTTACGAGGACGGCAAAAGGCTTTAAACGTTTAGCTGCTGCCGCTGCTTCAGGAAAGCTTTTTGCTCTGGTTTAAATGAGCGAACAGCCCCAGGTGCCGAAACCGTGAGCGTGCGCGCGTGTCCGCTGGTGAGACTGTGCAGTAATGTGCTCGCGTGATAACTTAGCGCGCAGCCTGGACAGTAAAGCTGGGAAGGAAGCCCCGTGAAGTTCTGCTATGGTTTCACGCCTTTTCCCTATTTCAAATCTGCATAGATGAGATGACCTTTGCGCGGTGACTTGGCTCCTGTGAAATTACCAGGCCAGATGCACTGTTTTTGAGCTTCTGCAAAATAAACACGACTATGAATCATCTTCTTTCCACCAATCCACCCTTGTCGTCGACAGTACAGAGCAGCTCTGTTATGCACATCTTATCTGCAAAGAACATTTTAAAAAAATGTAAGCTTTATTCCGAACCCTTCTCATTAAAGGAAAAAAAATTACAGCCGGATCCTTACATCCACATCTCTGCCGGGACTCGAACCCGGAGCCTCTGGATTAGAAGTCCAGCGCGCTATTCCATTGCGCCACAGAGACTGAGGCACCGTTTTTTCTATCAAAACCGGGTTTATACTCCCCCTCCCAGCCCTGCGAAGCATCCTCACCACCCCTCAGCATCAGGACCGCAGCTCTGTGGTGTAATAATTTGCCAAACGGTAGGGGGTGCTGCCGCCGCATAATCATCAGTGACTTAATGTCTCATAGAAACAGTGGGAACTCCCGCTTTTCATCCCCCATTTGTTTCGTGCAAGTTATCTCGTCAAAATATCATTATGGTGATGTTATCAGAGCAAAACTAAAAGATGGAACATTGTGCATTGGAAATGCATCAACAACTATGAGCCAGAGTGCTTGTTGTTTGTAGGGGAATGAAACAGCCAATACTTCTATTACCCCCCCATTTCTTTTTTTTACTCCCAAAAATGAGAAGAAATTCCGCAGGGTTTAGTGCAAACAGTCTATAAACAAATTCAGTCTTGGATCCTGCAGAGCCTGAGCAATTTTCCCATCCATCACAATAGAAAATTGCAGACCAATGGATGTGCAGCTCAGGTGGAAATGTGCCTGTTGTGTGGATAGGACTTTGTGTGGGGAATCCTGCGTATGCCAAATTAACAGCAATCAGACAAAAAAACTCGTGTACAGAGAGGCATTTTGCAAGAGTTGATGTAACATTGAGCTGGCAGTGGTTAGGTATAGCGATGCCTGTCCAGCAACAGAGCTGATATGACTCTGTGGATATATATATATATATATATATATATATATATATATATATATATATATTCATCAATAAACCAAAAAGACATTCTGCCTAACAGGCATTTCCCCTCCAGGCATCGGTTACAAATTAATGAGCCAATTTTGTTACAGCTAACCTCAGAACCTGTTTTTTGTTGATCAGTATGCACTTGTTACTGTACGCAGCACAAGCGGGAGTTGGATCTGACTTTACATCACAGCTTGCCTTTATTCACACTGCAGGACAAAAGCAGGTGAGATGCAGTGTGTATCTCCTGTGCGGCTCAGTTGGAGGTAAGGCCCGAGGCAGGCTGCCGGTGAGGAGCCTGTTCACATGCACAGCTTCCCCCCACTGAGCTGCCTCTACATTTCAGCCTCTCCCTTCCCTGCCGTTAAAAATGTATCTGAGCATCTGCAGCCTGGATAAGTTAAAATATAAATGACAGCCTACAGTTTAAAAAAAACAAACAAAACAAAACACAAACACACCTTTCTGTGCACAAACAACATCAGCTGACACACTGGTTGAACTGGCAGTGACTGAGCACTCAGGGCAAAGAAAAGTGATTAATGATTTTGACGTCACAGCACAATTAGGCAAATTACATAAGGCATGTAGGACATGTCTAATTTTGGCCGCTGGTTGTTGTTCACGCTGAGAACAAGTGTGAAATAAACTGGGTCACATTTGCATGCACCTTGCACTCTGCTGCTGCATTTGCTGACCCCAAAGACTCTCCAAGTGTAATTAATTCAAAGGAAGAAACATCAAAACATAATTTCTAAATTTAGAATAATATAATCCTTTATTGAACACTTTGATGACATAAGTCTGCATTAGGCCACGGTACATATACACAAAACAAAACTCCCACAGTGAAATCCAGTTCACGTTCACTTTAACTCGCTCTGTTCATCACGTCTGGTCCTGAGCTCAGATCATGAGCAGAGCTATTGACGTGATGACGGACAGACCAATGACTGTGTAGCCGGTGCGGTAGACCTCTGGAATTTTGAAGCCTTTGCCCATATCCCAGCCCTGATTAGATAATAATAAACAGAAGAAGATCATAAAAAGAACATTAAGCACACAAAAACAACCTCAGTTTATAAATGTTGGCAAATGTAATTAGTAAAATTAGTAAACATGACAAAAGCAAAACAAAAATCTGTATCCTCTTAAAAGCTTAAGCTAAGCAGTCCAGACACCTCATAAAACATGCAAATGGAAAAACTACCAAAGAATTTCAAACAGACTCTAGTGTGAGGAAGAAAAAGGTAAGCAGTTCCTCGGTTAAATCGTTAGGCAATTTAAAAAATGAATTATTAAATCATTAAATCTTACCAAGTGACGGATGCCGTTATAGGTGTGGTAAGATACTGGGAAGGCAATCCCGAATTTGGCCAGCCCAGTGAGAAATGGACCAATGGACAGTGAGTGGATTAAATCCAGGTAGTAGGGGTAGCTCCCTGGCAAAACCAGCGCTGCCACCGCAAATGCTGAGATAGCTAAACACAGACAGAAATCCTGAGACCACCACACCTTTCATAATCAGTAAGAAATTAAGACATGCAAAAAGAAGCTCTACATGCTTCTAACATTTTCTCTCCATAAGCCACTTTACCACATGATCCAGCTCACCAGTAATTTTGCAACATGTGAAAGCCTCAGTTATGTAAATACTTTTTTGTTGTTTTTTGCTCTTGCTGGAGTGACAGCCAAATAATGGATCTGGATCAAACAAGCGCTTCTTGGGCTGCCTGCTACAATGCACTGAACACAATGGCTTATTTAAAGCTTCTATGTCTGTATTGCCTGGATGATAAAGAATATAAACTAAACAACTCCGTGTGAGAAAAGACATTCTTTAAAATATTTATATACATACAGAAAGCTGCATTGAAAACTAAATGTTAAATACTGACTGTTATGTTTAGATGAACTGATATGGCTTCCTGTCAGTTGGTGACAGATTTACTTCCCTCACTGTGAATCGAAGTTGATTTCAGGCACGTGATTACTCGTGTGATTCTAATAGAAAGCTGAGAGACAGTAAGTGGCACTTAATGTCCGAGAGGTAGCCTGGCTGTTGAGTTTGGCCCTTATCGAGCCAATTAACACATAAACAAAGCTGATTCAGCTTTTACAGCATGTTCCATGAAGGTCAGCAGCACTGATATACAATACCACAATGACACGTGTTTTTACTCCAGGCGAATGACTGAAAGCTGTTAGCCATCTAATGTTAATTTTCACATGTTAGGTTTAATTGTATTGAACAACTTGTGTTTTGTAATTCCAGTAAATGCTCTTAGTAAAAATCAATAGTGACAGACTACAATGCCCTGAAGACATTTCCAAGGTCACTTAAAAGCTGACAGTGGCTGTATAGCTTCTTTCACAACTGGCAAGGGCAAAACTAAATCATTCACTTGCTTTAACTTTAATTTTGGATGGAAAAAACAGATGTGTTACCTCCACTGAGCCCAATTCCAGTTCCTCTGTGCGTGATGGACATCATCATGGGGACAGACCACCTGAGACGCAAAAAAATCCCCCAAAAACCAGAGCACATTTAGCTTTCACACATATAGGCCTCAACTAATGATTATTTTAAATCTTTAAAACAGTTTTATGATGAATGAGGCTTTGATTTACAAGTAACAACACTGCAATTCTACATTTTAATCATGGAACTTTGATTTTGTGCCAGTGATGGATGCACATGTAAAGTTTGCATGCATAAATATGAATAAGCTAATGCTCTAGTACAGAACAGGCTAAACCCAGTGAAAGAGTATGACTTAAATCACTGGATTACAGATTGGAGAAGCTGAAGATTGTTGACAGTGTTAAAAAAAAGGTGCCCTGAGTCATCACAATGATCCCAAATGACAGAAAAATATTAAAGTTTAAAAAAAAGGCAGCTGAACCAGGAGGGTAGCCTAGTGAGAAATTACATATACCGACATATACTGAACAAAAAAGGGGTTCTTTGCTGCAGGCGTTAGGATTGCAATAACTTGGTGACAGTACATTATAAGGTGCTTATTGCACTAAATCTCAGGTATTTGTGGGTTGCCCTGCTGTTTTATTAGCTTCAAAAGAATGAAAAACCTGCACAATCAGAAAAAATGACTTTAAAAGTAACAATATTTGCAGCTCAGAAAACATGTTGCTGCAGATTTGAGGTGTCTCTGAAAACATAAAACAAATGGAGCAAATGACTTTTACTTTAACTGAGTCACATCTGAACAACACTGAGTAGACACCAGAAGGTATGCAGTACATACTTGTAGATGGTGACATGGGGAGACATGGGTCGGTTTAATCTCGAATTTTTGTCCCAAAACTTGTTCATCTCCTCCTTGGCTGTGGATCCCATTGGAGCCACACTGAAGAGGAGAGAAAATGGGGTGGTTACAGAAAACAAGTTTGCAGTAGCATCTATGTGTGCATTTATAAGCACTAACAAACAAGCACAGAACTCACTGTCTGTACAAGACACTGTACTGGGGTTTGGAGAGACAGACACTCTGACGTCCCAACGTCCTAAAGACATAAAAAACAAAAACAGGTTTAGATTTGAATCCTGGTTTACTTCAAAGTAAACCAGCAGCACCACGAGAAAGATATGTTGTAATGATGAAGATTTTTCAATAAGTAAACAGAGCTAAATAGGAACAAGGGGCAACAAGTCAACAAATTAACATAAAAAAGAACAATAACACATACAAAAAAAATAGGACACAAAAGAAGGTTTGAGCGTCGCTATTATTCATACTGTAAAATTGTTAATACTGTCAATAAAAAATGCTTAAGAGAGAATGATTTGTAGTTCGTTGTTGTATTTTTATAGTTCTATAAACAGTTATGGTCATAAATTTTGCATATTCGTTGGGAAAACCCAGCAATAAGTAAAGCCAATTCTTAACTCCAGCTCTAGCGAGAAGGAACAAGTGAGACGTGTCTGTTAAACAAACTCTAAAGGGTAATAGGTTCACTTCTACTAAACAAAGATCTGTTTCACATTTAAGGTAATTTAGACAACGCCAATCATTTGACAATCATTTGACCTGGGTAGAGTTACAACACTGTAACGGTGTAGTTCGATTATCACTTAACACAAACCTAAATCAAACAAATTCAGATTATCAACAGCGAATCAAGCATTCGTCAAGCGGTCATATGAAGGTTAAGGCGCCAAATAACCGCTTACGTCTGTCATTATCACTACTTGTCAAAGTCCACTCTCAGATAACCAAGAACATCTGATGCTAGCACGATAGCTACAGTAAGCTAGCGGCTTTCCACCACACTTGCGGTAAACAAGGATAATAAACGGAGACTACAAGTTACACCGAGGCGCGTCGACCTCAAACGTGCATTTAGTTTATTATACTTTTTCTCTACGCGCCTCAATATCCCAAAGAACAAGGAGTAAAAGCTTCCCAGAGCCCGAAAGTAATGCACTAAAGATAAACTGACCTTAGAAGCAGCGCCATGTTTGACGGACAGTGAGCGGAAGTGACGTTGCGGATGTTGTTGTTCCGCGGCGTTATGAAAAACCTTGAAGAGATTCAAGCTTGAAAAGGAGTTTGAACTGTCTGAGTGCTGTAAGGCATGGCGTAATGTTGAAGGTGACGTGTAATAATTCGGTTATTTTACAGAAAAAGTCTGTTTTACTGTTGAAAAAATGTTTTTATCTGGAACCTCTTTGCAGCAAAATGCATCCAACTTTAAACGAAATCCCACATTTATTCACCATTTTAAGGCTGAAATCAATTTGTACTTTAAAATACTAAAATAACTAAAAAAAATGTCTGTTTCCTTCACTTTTATGAACTTCATAACACAAGAAATTTAGACAAAAATAAAATACTCACTGACACTTTATTTTATTTTATTAAAACATAGGTAAATCAGTATGCTAATGGAAATCAAATCAATATAAAAATGTAATGAAAAGGAAATGTGACTGTCTAAGTAAACTGTAAAATTAGGTTACATTTTTTAGAGTTTACTTCTTGATTTACAAGTGATTTCCTCTGGGTGCTCCGACTACCTCCCACTGTCCAAAGACAGTTATCAGCATCTGTAAGTGAATGTGAGCGTTGTTGTCTGCCTCTTTGGTACCCTTGTACGCAACCTGTCACCTGCCATAACCTGTGTCCTACCTCTCAATCTCACCCGATGTCAGTTAGTATAGGCACAGTCCACTTGACAAAATGGACTGATGGAAGTATTTGTACATAGCTCTGTGGTTTTTAGTTTAAAATAATTGCAGCAACCCAGATGCCCTTCCTGACACAGTCCCAAAGGGATTTATGTTTTCTCCTGAGGCTGAACTTGGGAGCTTTTGCTTTTTAGGCAAATGCATAACCTACTACACTAAGGAGCTACTCTTTTATAACACTTCCTTGTTACTTTTTGGTTGTTTTTCATTCTGTAACATGACAGCAACATGCAAACACTGAGTCTTTGTTTTCAGAAAAATTCCGACATATTTTTTTATTCCTTTCAATCCTTTGCTTCCGTGGGTGAAACACAGAGTATTTTTATCCACTGGGGGAACAACTTTCCTAAATCAAATCTGCACAGGATGCTGAAAGAAAATATCAGATTCATTTCCTTTTTCATGTCTGGTGATGATTGCGGTTTAAGTCTGATTTTTAGAGGAGAAACACAACTACTTAGATAGTGTGTGAAATCTGTCTGAATCATTTTTTTTCCATGCCTATTTTGTCTGGCTGCACCAACTAGCTTGGAGAGCCCAAGAGAAGTCAAAAAGATAAAGGAATATTTTTTCAAGAAGATCATTATTGGAATATTCTCCCATTCATCAATTGCAAGAATAAACTAGCCCACCAGTCATGTCTTCTGTCAAATAAAATGGATGCATGGAACAAGTATTGTAAAATGGGAGCTCCATGCACTCCACACTCATAAATACAAATAATAATAATAATAATAAAGTTAGTGATGCCCAAAAGCTCTTCTAGATATTTCCAATTACCTCCTGTCACACACAAATCAGCCAGGACATTAAAAACATCTGTGTAATATTGTACAGATTGTGTATTCCAACAGACAAAAGAGAGAACCTGGCAGAAAATACTTTGGGTCTTGTTGGCTTGTTCCTTCATAACCTGCAGATGCTCAGCATGTTTGGAGATGACTGTCCTTGGGGTCTTCAGCAATGTTCAGAGGGATGGCACATCAAAATCAAGTTGCTTATATGACTTTGCAATAGGGAACAATACAGATAGGTGAGTAATGTTTAAATGATGGGCAGACATACTTTGGAATACATTTTATTTGTCAAATTTAACACAAACAACATCTGACACTCCCTTCCAGCCAAACGGGCCACAGTACATCACTTTGGTAGCAGCTTGTGTAAGGCACAAAGGTTTACATTACTATCACTCTGCTGGAAATGTTTTCTGATAAAGAGAAAAAAAGAGAAAAACTCAAAAGCCTATTTTCAGCAGTATTTTTCTGATAATCAGATTTGTGAACTGATCCATGCAATATTACAACTGACAGACACGCACGCACAGTTTTACACTCATGAGCGCAAACAAACACATCTATGCATACACATGCACACACACACACACACAGACCTCAAACTGACATTTTCTGAATGTTAATAATATGTCTCCTGCTCCACCCAGCCTGGAAGAGATGAAGAGAGAGAGGCAGAAAGACAAAGAGAGAAAGTGTCAGGGAACAAAATGACAGGCGAGCATTTTTCATAATATCCTTTTGTATCGCTCTATTTGTATTCATCTCATTGCCTTTGTCTCCGTACATTTCCAAATGAATCCCCTTATAACTCTAAGACTTTGATCAGCCGTCCGTGACACACAGATTAACAGAAATGATGAACTGTCACGATAAATTGTATTTGTCTCCCCGTGTCTTGCCCCTCATCTGCTGTAAGGCAGTGGCAGTGAACAGATTTTGAGCCATTGTAAGGTGCCCGTATCATCTGCATAATCTTCATTACATATCTCAAGAGTCTTCATCAGCCTGCTTTAATTTCCTTTCTAATAATTTTCAGCTGGCTCCGGTGGTGTGGGACAGGTTTAAGTTTCCTGGTTTAAGTTTTACATATGAACATGAATAGGCTGCGATCAGCTCTGCATGCTATATACTGCAATTGCAACAATAGGTTGTGAACCCTTTGGAATTTTCCATATTTTTGTATAAACATATCCTAAAATATCCAGTTTTGCTAAAGGAAGAAAAACAAAACAACATGAATTATATTACACAATAATATTACTTGGTCCTTAACATTTTGAGGAAAAAATAGTCAGTATTACAGATCTGTGAATGGCACCTGAACCTCTGTTTTCAGCATCCTATGTGACACTTTTGTGCAGCAATAAATGCAAGTATAAATATGCAGTAAAAGGTGATCAATTCTGCACACTGGCTTCGAGGAATTTAGTCCATTTCAGTATTGCAAACACAAAACTTTGGGTTCTCTAACACAAACTGCTTGCTTCGGGCTATTCCACAATTTCTACAACATAAAGGTTTGGACTTTGACTCGACTATTGCAAAACATTAACTGTATTCTTCCACTACCATTCCTCAGTAGAAATATTTTTGTGCTACGAGTTGTTTTCTGGCTTTATGCACTTTTCTTTTGAGATTTGTGTTCTTGACTTTACTGTGAATGTATTCAAATTAAGGCTGGGTGATATGGAAAGTTTTTTTTATATCAGTCAGATATATCGATAGATCACAATATATGTACTTTTTAAAATAAATAACATAGGTTCATAATTCTTTCTGAAGATAAAAAACAGGAAATGATGGATACAAAAAATATTATTTATATTATTTTTTTTGTTTTATCTTCTGCGGGAATAAGTAAGGATATCGTTTCCATTCTTTGTGTGGATTTTCCGGTACAATGTTTTTCATTTTGTGAATATTAAAACATTTCATGAAGGAAACATTAATGAACACTAAAACATTATTTTAGCAAATACTTTCTTATACTTTTTTTTAAAAATTTAGTTAACTCTACTCTGCACACCTAATTCTCACCTAAACCTGAATCATTAGGTCATGTAACCCATGACAACAGCAGTGATCATGCATGATATGACAGAGTGCTGAGCGAGGCAGAAAGGATTTTACTCAGATTTATGCAAGTGGAGTCATACTGAGTGCTGTCAGGAAAGGAGGTGGAGGAAGGCCAGACATGAGAGCTGGAAGGTGAAAGCTCAGAGGAGGACATACCAGCGTTTGAGGAGCCTGAGCAGGGTCAAAATGATGACACCCAAAGTTCATTATGGATGAGGAGTATTGCGTAAGCTAGGGCTCTGAAGTTGTGGGATTTGGTTTCTCGACTGCCTGTGAAGCGAATAATCTTTTCATGATTTCATCAGATTGAGGCAGAAGGTTGCATTTTTTAAGGAGATATCACCTTCAAGAGAGCTTTAGTCTTTGCCCCCTGATCGGACGTTAAGATCATTCGTTACTCTGATCGACTGGCCAATCTCCAAGAATCTGTCTCAACTTATTGAATTGTCTATAACTAGGAACCAGTAAAGTTGGATCCTAGGTTATCCAAGTTATGTCATGAACACAGATATGCTGAAGAATGTTTTCAGCTCCAGAATGCGTTACATTTTAATGCTACCTTCAGCATTAAAACTTAAAACCACTTCCTTCTGGTTTGTGTCTTCTGACATCTTTTAGTCTAAGACCTGGTTTGCTCTTTACTGTTTGATGTAATCAGAGGTCCAACTCTCTTGGCAGTAGTTTCAGTATGGTTGAAATTAAAGTGAAAAAGGCAGGAAATGTAGAGTTAGCATATATATTATATATGCTTATATTATATATACTTTTAGGATATATATTATTAATCAATTAATAATTAATGTAAATCAACAAGGTAAAAGTGTGTAAAAAATGTTCAGCTTCTCAGCTGAAAAGGCTTCTAGAAATTTGTAATACCTGAAAACTTCAGAGCCCTACATGATACAACACTTCTTATTATGGGTGAGTACCATCACATTGTTGCTGCACAGGCTCCTCAAATGCTGATATGTCTTCCTCTGACCTTTCACCCCTCTGCTCTAATGTCTGGCCTTCTTCCACCTCATACCCCTGACAGCAATAAGACTGACCACCCCTGCCACAATTTTGAGAAAATTCCTTTCTGCTTCACTCTGCCCTTTGCTTCCTGAAGTATGGACAAAGGTTGAAAATGCAATGTGATAAGTCCTTTTGTCCACTGGCTAAAATTTGTTTCGGAAGCCATAAAATTACTCTACATTTCTGAAATCGTATTAAATCTTTGACTCTCAAAGAAGATCTCAAGAAGCAGTTTGATTTTTAGTAATGGAAACATAATATCTGCAAAATTATTATCACCTAATTTTATGGTCATAAAATTGGAAGCTGCAGTTCCCATCATTTTGGGAAAAAAAATCCATGTGCTGTCTCAGCTCAACCCCCACAAATGTGGGATGTCCTCATTCGTCGGGATGTCCTATTTACAGCACAGCAGGACTCGTATAGATTGCATAAATGATCGCTGTCTTAAAAATCTCATGTCCTCCACGAAGGACAAAATCATATATCAGGGAACCCACATGGTATTGTTTCTTTTATATAGATTTAAACTTTAAACTGAAGTTGCTGGATTTGGTTTCTTAACTGCCATACAGTACACCGGTCTGTGAAAGGGATCACTCAATTGTGATCCACTTATGCTTCATGACAACATATCAATTAATAATTAATTAATTCTTTAAAAAGCACAAGAAGTGCAGTTCTGACTCAGTGAAGAGGGCAGTGAGGCTCTTATATGGATCAGATATGTGACTTGACCACAAATCTGATGTTGTAGCAAAGTGTGACTCAGATGTTCTCCTGTCTCTTTACACTCCACGCGCAGCTGGAAAAGTGCCGTCTAAGGGAAATGGTCAGGGACTCGGTAACGAGGGTCAGTTACTTGAATCATTCACTTAAACCTGACATTTTTGGCTCTGTTTACATTACATCACATATATTACAATAAAGTAAACTGTTGCATCAGTGTCTCTTTGTTTTTTGTCACTGGGCATGGTACAAGAGAAAGTGTCTGGGACTGTAAAGTCTTGCATTGTGCAGGTAAACATTCAGCTGTGGATTTTGCAAACATTCTTCTGTGCATCTGTGCAACTTTAAATAGCCAGAAATCTTTCCACACTACTGAACATTTCAACGGTGTTCTCGTCTTTTGAGCCTCGGGCCGTGTTCGATGCACTGTCATGTTTAGCAATGCTTCGTTAAAATTTTATGTTGTCATTTTGTCTTTTCATCTTACTCACACTCCTAATGTACTGATGTGTATGGCTACAGTAGCCCAAACATTAGCACATGTGCAGCTGTCAGTGGCTCCTCTTACGCTGTGTGTGTCTTAACCTGATGTTGCTTTAACTCTATTCCAACCAGGGGACTGATAAGACGTATAACTCTTCTTGTTGTCACTGGCCTGTCAATCGGTTGTCTATCAAAACATGGTTAGAATGATTAGTGTTGCCTTTACATTGACCATGTCCAATGCTTCTTTTGACGAAAAGGTAATTTGGAATAACTGTCTTTATCCTTTTATCATCCAGCCCGAGTTCAAATATCATTCAGGCTTGTCTCTGTCTCCTTGAAGCCCTGCAATGCAAGCCATTGTTCAGTATTTTGATAGTGGACAAACATGGATATTAGACAGTGTGAGAGAGGTCTTTAGATGATCAGTTTCCTCTGGTTCATTTGTTACCTGCCAGACCGTTGAACATCAGTCATGAACAGTATGCATGACTGTGGATTGGTGAAGTGCAGACTCTTTAAATATGGTGATGAGCATTGACAAAGATTCTGTGAAAGTTCTCAGAAGTATAATATGTTGTAGTAACGATACATCACAACATCACACCCTCACACCTGATTTTTAACATCTAATTAACTGCTAAGTCTAGAGGTTCACATACTTACAGATGTGTAATACTGCATAGTTTCTCTCAATAAATAAATAGCCAAGTCTAATATTCTTGTCCTGTTTGTTTAACCATGTGCTCTCTTCTTGAGTGACATTATATATTTTTGCAGATGTATAAAAAAGGGGTCACAGATGTTTTCATACAGCAGCATTTAGCACAGAGGAATGGTTTTCATTTTTGGGAATAATTAGACATTTATTTATAAAATGTATTACCCATCAAAAGTTTGGGCCATTTAGAAATTAGTTTGTGATCGATTGGTTGTTAATTATCATTGAATTCTGTTTTCCATTATAATAATATAATACCCATTTGTTCATGCCAGGACAGCAGAAACTGTTGCACCGGTTAAACAAACTACAAAAAAATCCTAAATGAAAATACACTAATATTCCTTTTCTAAGCAATTAAAACCATGTGCAAATTCTGGAGTCTGGCTCGTGCTCAGCTGTGAACCACAGTCGCTCAGTTCTCTTTCTGTTATGTTAGCTTTGTTTGTACAGGCATTATTTAAACATATTTAATTATTTAGCAGTTTATTTAATGTAATAGCACTCGTTTATTTCAATAAGAACACTGATGAGTTTCAGAAGAAAACACTTTTTGTGGCTTTTTTCTCCAAATAATAATCAAACCAACAAAGGCTGATGCTCCAAACACTCAAGTAGTCAGTTTGTTTCCTCTTTTTAATCAGCAGAGCAATTCTTTTTCAAGTGTGCTAAGGTAATTAGAAAAGGCTTTTTTCTATGATGAATGATCATTTAACTTTTTAACCTGAGAAACCTCAGACATCACAATGGAGCACAGAAGTAATCGGTGATGAAAATGGGTTTTTCAATGGGCTGTTTCATTTCTAAAATGGATATTTCAAAACAGAGACATTAAGTGAACTCAAAATTCTAAGCAGTAATGCATGATCTTAATCCTCCCTGGATCAGCTTTGACTGAAAACTTGGCCCGAGTATCAGATCACGTTAGATTTCAATGACAGAGCAAACTGCCAGAAAGCGCTGCATTTACTTGCTATTTTGTGAGAAATCAAAACTGGAAGATAATAATCAATGAAGTGTTGCAGAGTCTGCATTTTTGAAAGCTGGAGAATTGTTCAGCATTGACTGGTTTGCATTCTGCTGGATGGCTGACAGATTTCAGCCGCTTTACTAAATACTGGGCATGAAGGACTATTTGTGGAAAAAGCAAAGCTTCTGAATGATGTTTAACAATACGTGTAAAAAATAACAATAATATTAAAATCTGTCGGGAAAACTTGGTGAATTACTAAATTTACATGAAGTCACATGAATTGTGAGAGTTCAAAAAGACAGCTGCCTCCAGTGGTGAAAGATATTGCTCTCAAACCCATGAATCACAGGAGAAACCGGATGAACCAGAAGAACTGCAGTGATGGACTGTGAAGCCCGCATTTGCAAGTGTAAGAAGTTGTCAGAAATAAACTATGCTTTTAATATTACACCAAAACCACTAAAGCTTACTTGCTCTGCTGTACATGCGCTACACTCGACACTGTTGGCTACCTGTACTTTTATTTTTAATCTCAGTCCACACCACTTCAAGGTGCTTTTATATATATATATATATAAATACCTTGTGCTTGTTTGGAATGACATTGAACTCAATCTTCTTCTACAAGTCACCATCTGTCAAATGCTTGCTGGGATGCTTTAGGTGAGCTCAACAGAGCAGAGCTGTGGCAACACTGTCAATCAATGTGTCCTTAAAGGACTGGACAGTCTTCTCTTTTATGGTGTTTATTTTTACAAGGACAGAAGGCTGAGCGAGTTACACAAGGTAGAAGGAAAGCTTTTAAAAGTTTGGCACATGTGGTGGTTGAGATAGGGGTTTCAACTGCTATACTGCACCATCACTTGATTATTATTCTAGCTTATTAAGAAGATAAATAAGCTTAAAAAATCTTTTAATCATGGTTCTCTCTTAATAACTGCTTACCTCCTGGTTGCCTCCGCAGAATAAATTTACGGACCTCATCGTAAATGAAGATGAGAAGACTGTATGGTATGCCACAGAACCACCAAAGGATCCTGAGGGGGGAAAAGGAAGATGTGGTGACTCACAGGCGGAGTGCAAATTGTTAAATTCATTGCAGCTATTTTTGAATATTAAGGATAACAACATGGTGTTTAAGAAGATCACAGACTACATTTAAAGTCCAGAGTGACAGGCTAATGGCAGCCTATTAGGTCTTTAAGAGGTTATTTTTCAGTTCAGTGGAGATATGCATATGCAGAGCATACTTCAGGGGGTACATGCGCAAGGCAACGTCCATTCCAGGGCAGTAGGAGAGGAAGGCAGCCAGGGCTGTTTCAACAAACAGGCCAAAGATCAAAATCCTGTTCCTGTTAGGCAGAAAAAAGGTGCACATCAGAGAAAAGAAAAGGCTTATACAGGTTTTTAAAGTACAGAACATTAAAATAGCAGTGACGATATGATCCCAGTATTAGAAGCCTCAAATAAAAGAGCCAAAATCATTTTTCATTTTGAAGAATAAGAGTACCTTTCTGACTACCCTCATTTATGCATCGATTCTACATGCTTCAGTTCCTCCTTCCATCAGCACTCTTTTCCTTTCTTCCACCTCCCTTACTTCACACCCCACTCACTTACGTCATCCCCTGCTGAAAGAGGGAGTTCCTCCTTGTCTTACAGATGATGAGATCAGCCCACTGGACGACCACAATGCTGGTGAAGAAGGCTGTGTGGCAGGTAAATTCCACAATCTTTCTCTGTTCATAGGTCTGCCAGGATGAAACACATTGTATTACTCATGTGCGAGAGTGGAGACATTCATTTATTCATTCAGGTCATGTTGCCGAGTGTCAGTCTCCATTCCTTACCCACTGTTGCCCAAAGCTGTCCTCCAGGTCATTGACTTCACGGTCATCCCAGTCGATGCGGATGCCTACTAGGTTTCTTGGGAGGAAGCCGTTTTCAGCCAATATCACAAAGTAGGTGAAAAAACCAGCCAAAGCTTGGATCATACCTGGATTACAAATATGAAAGCCCATTCATAAGACAGCAATGCAAAAACTCATTTAGATGATCTAAAAAATAATGTAACATTTTATAGCTGTTACATTTCAAAGGTTCATAAGGTCCAACAATGGTTTTGTAACTTTGTAACTTTTCTAATAAGTGGTATTATACTGTAGAGAAAAATAATATTTTAAGTTATTTCAGAGAGGAAAGCGATATTGATTTATCACTGTCCCATTTAAAACACAGTAAATATTCTGTTAGTGTTAATTAGTTAATGCAAAAATCATTTTCCAAATAGATTTGTGGTGAGAAGTTTATACATGGCTTGGATTTTGTGGTAGCTTGTTTTTAATGATTTATTTAAATCTAGGGGCAGCACAGTGGCAGCATGGTGGTTAGCACTGTTGCACACAGCAAGAAGGTCCTGAGTTCAATTCCACCAGCAGTCTGGTTTGCATGTTCTCCCCGGCTTCCTCCCACAGTCCAAAGACATGCAGTTAGTGGGGATTAGTTAACTGGAAACTCTAAATTGCCCATAGGTGTGAATGTGAATGGTGGTCTGTGTTGCTTGTGTTAGCCCTGTGACAGACTGGCAAACTGTCCAGTGTGTACCCTGCCTCTTGCCCTAAGACAGCTGGGATAGGCTCCAGCCCCCTGATAAAGGATAATTGGCAGAGAATGGATGGATATATTTATATATATAAACACACATACAGGATCAGGGTGGACATACCCCCACTAATACCTGATTAAATGTCTCTTGGGAAGTTGCACCACAACTAGATGCATTTAGTAACCATCAGTAATGTTTTGGCATGATTCTGGCTGAATATTAAACCAATCTAAGGGAGAGAAGATTCATTTAAATTGGTTGGTGAACCTGTTTACTTGTGTGGATTAGAGAAAAATCCGAAATAACTTCAAACATGTGCACTAATTTCTGCTTTTTAAAGTCATTAAAGATGTAAAATAATTCCACCCTGGAAAAAGAACAACTAAAAAAATAATTAGAAGCCCACATTTAACCTCCTAGGACCTGGTGTCTACATATGTGGACATCGCATTTTGAGCTGTCTAGACCACAATACTAAATTTTGCTCTACTAGGGCCTGATATCCTCTTCTCAGAAACTACATCAGGTAAAAAGACAATTCTTTGTTTTTACATTCATCAGGTCCCACTCAGTCCAAATAGCAAATAGAAATTAAAAATGCATGTCATGAAAGAGTTCAGGTCTTAGGAGGTTAGAGCAACGTCCATGCCAGTGATGAGTGTATTTGAACTTGTGACCACAACAGTATGTGTTGGTTTCATCAGGCTGCTTATTTTGTGTGTTTACTTTATCTTCTGTACCTGTCTTGCAGCAGTTACAGTTAATCTATAATTTTGTTAATTAATTAAATGTTAATATAGTTCCTATTATTTCTTATTATTAATACTGAAACACCTACTCATTTCCAGCAAATGTTGTAGGAAAGTGCAATCCTGTAAAGCAAACTGATGTGGCATTTCAAGATGACAAATGCAAAGTCTACCTACACCATCAGCAAATACATTTTGAACATGCATGGCAACTGTGTAACTTGTGTGCCATAACAATTTTCCACATGTATTTTTGAATTAACAGGCAGGCCAAGGGATTAAACTTTAACCTGGACAATATATACTGACTTATATCCCTACAAAGTGCATATTTTGAGTCTATAGTAGCTCAATCCATTAGTATTTGTCAGGGAAAATAGATTAATGTATTTTCATCCCTCTTTCCTCTGTGACATTATTTTTTTAAAGGTAAATAGCTCCAGACAGCTGAGTACTGCCATAATAGGTGTTAGTGACTTTTAATTTGATGTTGGCAAATTCGTTTTGTCAGAGTAGGCGTAACATTTTCAGCAGGATGGACATCTTACTGCAGAGCATAAAAACTCCACTTACACCAAACCTTCAAAATGACTGATTATGGATTAAGACAATGGTTATTAATTACAGTGTTCATGAATCTGTTACATTAAAACTCTTTGCCAGGTCAGTGTTTATGTTTAAGGTTTTTATGACATCATGTCAGTGACAAGAAGCTGGTTGCACCCGTTTTAACTTTTTTTCTCACTGGCGGTGGTTTGTGCTGCTGTTGCATTCACTAAGTGTCACTCAGGATCACATCATCAGTAGGTTTTTCAGGACTTGTGGCTGTGATGTCACAGCAGTGGTTTGTAAATGTGATTTGTTGAGCCCTGCAAACATTTTGCCCCAGCAGTGTTTATCTTGCACACATTATGGGAGTTCATGAGTTACCGGCTGTTTAGAGCATGTTCAATTTTAAGATTGCATGTCATCCAGTGAGGCCCTGTCATAGTTTGACCTATTTAACAGCCTATAAAATGAGGCCAGTCTTTGATTTTTTGCTATTCCCAAACCATATAAAACCAAAGATGAAAAAGCATGCATTGAAGTGAGGCTCCAACAACTGGAACACGACCAAGATTAAGCAGAAAAAAAGTTGCACTCTCTGCTCTCAATTTGCTCGAAATGTCACAACAATTAGAGTGAAATTGTGGGACTATCTGCTCACCTCTGGATCTATTTTCCTTTACTGTATGTGCCTACACATTTACAAAGCCAGTTAGAAATGCCAAAAATTCTGATAAATGTCAGTATTTAATGTTTATATGCCTTTGATGTTTATTATCGCTGAAACTTCACAAGAAGAGGCCTGTCACAGTGATTCAGGTTTACAAGCCGCAGTGCTGAAAGATGACAAGAGGCCAAACCTATTTGTCCGTATGCCATGCTGATGAGGCGTTCGTTGACCAGCTTGTCTGTTTTGGGGTTTCTTGGTTGTCTTTTCATAATGTCGCTCTCTGCTGTCTCATAGGCCAGGGAGATAGCTGGAACCTGGAGGGTAACGGAGGAACAGAACAGAACGACCTCGGCTTAAGCTCCCTGTACGATGAATGTGCAGGAATTTGTCTTTGTGGCATCTGTACAAAGGCATGATGACAATGCCAGACACAGGGAAGACTAGACTGTTAATATAATCACTCAATCACTGAGTAGAGGGAGAAAAGGGAGAGAAATGACAGGGAGGGAGGGAAAAAAAAGAAGTAACGACAGTGACAGAGAGGGAGGAGGGGAGAAGAGACAAGAGGAGAGAGACGGATAGTGAATTTCAAGACATTCATAAAACAGGAGGCTAGAAAGGTCCCTGTAATAAAGATCGTATATTGGCTGGTTTTACCAGGTAAGCAACAGAGCAATATGTGTGACTTAGGGCAGGAATCTTTGGGTCTTAGGAGAGCTTTGAGGTGTGGACTTGGCATTGTGTGAAACTGAGCGCATGCTCTGTGGTGTACAAATCCACTTTGTTTTGGTGTTACACTCCCTTGACCCACTGCAGCAGTGAAGAAAGAAGAGGATAGAGCATGAGAGAGGGATGTGTAGACAGAGGTTGTGTAGTTTTTTTGGGGTTTTTTTTGCACCTTTGAAAGTACATGTGTAAAAACTAAGTCTCAGTGTTGAAGCATTCTTAAGTGTGCTACATCTTGCTTTGATAAGCATCCATTTCTGGATGGTAGTTCTTGCTAAAAATAATCCTAGCAGACTCCAAGTGCTGATTGTCACTCCTAAATCTCAGCAGAGCCCTCCAGCCTGTAGCTTGGAGTGGAACGTCGCTGTTAACAAGCTGTTAACAGCTTTACCACCATTGGAAATCTGCACTTTTGTACTGTACAATAAACACTTCTCGAGTACTTTTTTTTTGGCTAGTCCTACTCTTCAAAGCTCACATCCAGCTGTTCATTCCACCAGCAGTTACTGGATACATGAAGACATGTTACTTTGAAAGGGAAGGGTTTTTTTATATGCAAAACAGGTGAACAAATTTGTGTGTTTTTAAAAAATAAATATAAAAAAAAAACTTCAGTCATGTCATCTTTAAAGAGAAATTCAACCAATAAAGAATGCAGTATGTCTGTGATCTGAGACAGCTGAGTAAATATTTGTCAACAGGAACAAATCTGTTCTGCTGCTAGGAAACCAAAGAAGTTCAATTTTGATGTCACCCAAGTAAAATAAGTCTGAACTGCTTTATTAACAATGTTAGCAAGCTGTTCCTCTTTATTTTTAACCTGTGGGGGAAAAATGTTTCTTGGCAGTGGGAGACTATTTCTAATGTATGTACCTGATTACGTGAAAAACATTGTATAACAGCCAGTTTCGGGGGCACTCTAATGGCTCCTGGGTGAGAGCAGGAAAAATTAAAGTTAAAATAATGGACACAACTGAACAAGTCTTTCTGAATATATTCATTGTGTGATTCTTTTTTGTTGTAATGATGGATTACGCCCCTCAGGCAAGCAGTGTGCCAGCAACCCTCTATTTTTTTTCTTTTTGCTGCTAGAAATACAAAGGAGAGACTGGCATCTGGAAATACTAGAGCTGTGAAATGTAAATCTGTATGCAAGTGTCACTCGGTCTTTGTTCTACATGAACAAATGGACGTCGACGGTGAGGCAAAAGCGAATTTCTTACCCCCAAATGAAAGAGCAAATGAAACCAAACATTTTTCTTTTTACCTTCAGGCATTCATATTTGACACCAGTATTAGTGCCATTTTCGTTATTGTCACCTTTAGCTTGCCGGTAGCTATGCAGCATGCTAATAATTAGCACCTTCTCTTGAAGACAAATCATTAAAATTAGCCCGCATTTAGCAGGTGAAAGCTCACAACTCAATAAATAAAGATTTATCTAAAATATTATGCAGCGTTATGAGTTCTAAAGGTTCTATGCAGAAATGGTAAAAGTTGAATAACAGTATTTCAAACACAAACATAGGTATATAACATGTAGGACTTGACAATTTAAGTTTGTTTCACAATTCTGCAATTCTTTTGTACAAATATTTAAAAAAAAAAAAAAAACAAGTCTTGCAATAAAGCTGCCATTCTACTTGGGGATCAAGAACAAGTATTGGGGTAAAAGCCCTGAAACCGAAACTGAAATTGTTTTGGAGCTCTCATGAGTCACATATTGGTCTGAGCACTGAATCCTACTACAATACTACTAGAGAATTTGATTGCATTGATTGATTGATCATCAACAATGTAAAAAAGACAAACAAATGACGATTATGTTACAGTTATGGCAGGCGAATTGTGGGATTGCTTCATTTATGTCGCTGAATGCAGGGACACTAATGATATATAGCCAAAGCTTTCTGGTGAAATACACAGTTTAACCATTTTTCATTGTGAGCACATTTTGTATTGGTGTAAACAGCATGTGTACGTGTGGGATGAATAATGTGTGTGATAAATTGCTTTGTTTAGGTGTAATATGTCAAGATATGCTAATTAGCTTTGCGCTTATGCTAGTTAGCATAGACAGTGTCGAAGATGGACACAGCTTCCAGGGCTGAAAATTGAAGCCAAAGCAGAAGTGTTTTTTTCCTGTTGTTGTTTTTTTTAAGTGGTCAACAATGTGTGACTGGTTGCAAAAAGACTTTCTCTTATAGAAGTCTTTGGGAAAGTAGCCATGACCTCAGAAAATCAGCCTTGATGAGTTTATGGGCTAAGTCACTAGTTTCAGGTCAAATCAAATAATACATTATATTCATTTTAACCGTGGTTATCAATACTGTTGGAACAGGATTATATAAGACATATTCACTGGCTAGTGACTTGTGATTGACAATGTGTTAGCAAATGAGCATGTGACTGAGCTTGTCAGTCATAAACCACTGCATGTAAAGATCCACAACTCATTTGCAAAGCAGCAATAATACTGTTACATCTGTTGAAACCACAGCCATATAGTTATTTCTGTTATAGTTCTTGTGAGTCTGCCTAAAGTCCTCATAAAGGGAGCATGTGCAGCTGGTGCATTGTAAGATGAAATGGCAACAGCAAAAATGTTCAACTCAAGGCTGATGATTCAATCAATAACTGATCGTGCCTGAAAAAGGGCAAAAGAATCAGTGAAACTGTTGCCTATAAGAAATAAGTTTTATGACTGGCTTTAGGCACTAGATTTTCATCTATGACTCACACTTCACACTCACATTATCTTTGGGCTGATGCAATAAGATTATGAATTTGTCATGAAGTCACTCACTTGCAGCTGCTTAGCATAGTTAACTGGAGAGGAAGGAGAAATATTTGATTGAGTCCAAATGAGTGATGTTAATCCTAAAGCAGTTAAGTTGAGAAAAGACAAATATAGTGATGAGATAAAGCTTCAGGTGATGGCAAACGAAACCATGAAGCCAGAAAGAGTTACTTTGATAAAGTATTAGTGCTGTCAAGAGTCCAAACACACTTCAGATAAACACTGCACACTATTTAAGAAGTATTACACAATCAAAATTGAAAATTACATCTCTGAAGTCTTTAAAATAACATTTTTAAGACTGTGCAGTGATGCTTGGAAAATTTTGTTTGGCTTCTGGCTAAAAAAAAGTTGGTCAAGGAAACTATTTGAGGTATTATTGCAAAGAGATATTTCAGTTTGTTTCCTCAGTGCTCACCATATCTGTGCCCAGGTCAATGCAGAGGATGGTGACCGTTCCCAGAGGAAGAGGAACACTCGCAATGATGAAGAGGAGGAAAGGCGAGATCTCTGGAATGTTGCTGGTTAATGTGTACGCAATGGACTTCTTCAAGTTGTCAAAGATGAGACGACCTACAGCGATTAAAAAAGCAAGAAAGAAAAAAGTGTCGATGGTTGATTTAAGGTGGGTCAAGGCCGAGTGAATTTTCTTACTTAAATGAAGGTCACTCCGACCCCTTCATCAGCATATCCACAATACAAATGGATTTTTTAAAATCTAAGACCATATTAAACACCCATAGCTAAATTAAATATCAGTCTCTCAAAGCAAATCTAAGGTTAAATCTCAAGTCAAATCTTTGAGAGCAAAGGCATGTCAAATTACGAGTATTCCTGAGAAAATTGTAGGTCAAAATCCGTCCTTCGGGTCGTCGAATGTTCTTTATTAATACATCACATTTTAACATTTCCATTAAACTCATTTTTTTTCTAATCTTAACTCAAACTTCTCAGAGTCCTTTCACCGCGGCACCCACATAGTGCTGAGTAAAGTCTTTTTAAATTATTCTAGTAAATTTTATCTGTTTAAAAATTGTATTGTGTTCAAGTCAACGTTAAAAAAAATGCTAAATTACTTGAGAGTTAATTTTTTGACTGAGGTCTGACTCTAGTCGCAGCATAAACTCTGTGAAATCAACCAGACTTCTCCACATATAAACTGCTATTCATTCAAAATAGAAAATCTCTGGTCTCTAGTGTTAAATGACAAAAGAGCTTTCTGTGAGCTTTCTTTTTTTTTTCTTCAAATTCTTGATCCCTTTATTTCACTGACTCACTTTTTTCCCCAATGTTTTCTTTCCCCTCTTTGTTTCCTCCTCTATAATTTTCTCCTTTATGCCTCCATTCTGACACCCTGCCTTTCCCCCACACTCACCCTCCTCCACTCCGGTGACGATGGAGGCGAAGTTGTCGTCCAGCAGGATCATATCAGCCGCCTGCTTGGACACATCAGAACCGGCGATCCCCATGGCAACGCCGATGTCGGCTTTCTTCAGTGCCGGAGAGTCGTTTACGCCATCGCCTGTCACAGCCACGATCGCCCCCTGTACCCACAAGGACCGGCGAACAAAAAGTGTCAAGAGGAAAAAGATAAGTACCGTGATTTAAAGCCTTTCTCCCCCCTCCGCCCCTTCTGTCTTAATAATGTCTTTTCAAAGCAGCTCTGGGGAGATTAAATGAAAAATGGAATTGAGTTGCAGTCATTCAGTCACGAGGAGTGAGAGTGAGTGAGCCAGGGTGAATTGTAGCATGACCTCAATATATGGGGATGTGAATAAGTGCACGCACACATAATTTTAAAGTTTTGTACATAAAAGCTCAGCATTTAATTTAAGGCACATATATAGGGTTTAATATGAGTTTAACATAAAGTTAATCACATGCTCAAACACACAAACAGGCCTCCATTGTAGGCGCACACACTTAAATGAGCATGAGGACAAAAGCCAGCATTCATTCATTCAACCACCTGCACTAAAAACAGCTCAAGTACACAAACACACATACAGACGATTGCATTCAGTATTAAATCGCAGGAAGACACACACACACACGCACACACCTGTACAGAACCATACCTCCACACTTAAACATAAACAGGCACATTCAAGCATTCATTCAGTCTTTATCACAAACACCCAAATGCCTGCATTCATCTATATAAAACGTCACACGCTGCAATTCAGCTTTAAGCTCTCAAAAAGACCCAATCACACATTTGCACACACACTCTGTCTCTCACTCACACAGACACACATGTGTGACCCTTGACCTGTCTCTGGCAGCCTTCAACAATGATGAGCTTTTGCTGTGGAGAGGTTCGGGCGAACACTATCTCAGTGTGGTTCCTCAGCAGGTCGTCCAGGTACTCAGAGCTCATCTCCTTTAGGTCAGAGCCATGCACCACACACGCCTTGGCATCCCTGGGAAACACACAAGCAGGTACAATTATGCAGAGGGTGGTAATGACATTTCCCTCAAGTCTGTCATTGTCAGGCAACCACACAAATGCAGCAGCGGGAAACATACATTTCTATGCTCTGTGTCTTAAAGGAACAGTTTGACATTTGGGAGATATGTCTGAAAGTAAGACAATTAGCCAAGCAGCCAATCCAAAGCTTGCTCATTAAAATGCATTATATTTCCTTTGTCTAATCTACACAAAAATAAAAGTCTAATGATGAATATGTGCTGTTTTGTATTATACGGAAAATAAATTATTGGGAAAGTAATTCAACCTCCTGGAGTCTCCAAGTACATGCTTACTTATTACTGTCATCAGGATTTTCTGTACTATATTATTATTTCAAAATCCATCTACTACACTGCTGATTATCGTATGGTGGGAAATGGCTGCAGTTCAAGGTTTCCATTTCTGTCCAGAGCACATTGTTTATGAATGCAGATGAATGAAATAATAATAATAGTAATAATAATAACAATAATAATAATAACAACAACAATAATAATAATAATAATGTTGCAAAAAGTTATATTGCTGTGAGAAGGTAGCCCTTGCTTATCTGTTGAAATCCTCCTATTCACGCTGTTATTTATTTTAAAAATATTTTGCTGAGAACTATTTTTTATAGGTTAGGTTTCCCTTAATTTATCCCTTTTATTTTCAGCCATAGTTTGGAACTATTTGCATGTATGTGTGTATGCTGGAAAACCGTGTGGTTGATTATGTGTCTGTATGTTTTAACATGTACACTTATCTTCAGTGTGTGGCTTTTATTCAAACTGTGAAGCACTTAGTAACTGTGTTTTGAAAATTGCTATACAAATAAAGTTATTATTATTATTATTATTATTATTATTATTATTAGTGCTCTCCATGTTACACAGACTATTTGATTGCTTGTAACCGAAGTCTACTCAAACAACTGGACTGAAGACCTTGGAATAGAAACAAAACTGTGAAGACTATAAAGGGATCCAGAGTGTTTCTGTTATCAAGAATCTTGTCCCTCGTTATTTCTGTTTACTTTGTACATCCTTCAGACAATTCAGTTAGATTCATTTCAATTCAGCTTATATAGTGTGAAATCACAATAGCAATCGTCGAAGGGTACTTAATATTGTAAAGTAAAGACCTGACAATAATGGACGGAAAACTCCAACAGTCAGAGGAACCATTGTGAGTAAGCACTTGAGAACAGCGGGAAGGAAAATCTCCCTTTTAACAGGAAGAAACCTCTGGCAGAATCAGAACCATCGGCTGTGACTGGTTGGGGGTGAGGACAAATGTCACACTGTGGAAGAGAGCCAGAGATGAATAATAACTAAGGAGTAAAGTGGTGTACAAACACATAAAGGATGAAAAAAGGTGAGCGAAGAAGAAATGCTCAGTACATGATGGGAAGTCCCCAGCAGCTTGCATCTAATCCAGCCCTAAATATAAGCTTTATCTAAATCTTTAAGCATAATCTTACAAGTAGAGAGGCTGTCTGACTGAGCTCCATTAAAGAGGTTTTCTTTTAACCTTAGTGACCTTCAGAGGTCCTAGTAGGCAGATTTTATTACCTTGAGACATGTAACAAAGTTGTTTCTTCTGATTCTGATCTTTATAATACGCTTTTGAATGGAAAGATATGCGACCTGTATCCTTTTTTTTTTTTTTTAATTTAAATTTAAATCAACTGCTTCCACTTTATATGCACAACACATCCAGAAGACACAACATAGTTCACAAACTGAAACACTCACAGTCGCACAAACACTATTAGAAGCTAAAGCACGCAGTCAGACTCTCCCTTTATACACGCGCACACACACCTGGGGTTAACTTGGCTCAGAGGGATGTTTAGTCTCTCAGCGATGTCCTCAACCGTTTCGTTGCCCTCAGAGATGATTCCTACACCCTTAGCAATGGCCTTGGCTGTGATTGGGTGGTCCCCGGTAACCATGATCACCTGACCGTGGACAGAAGGTTTCCATAAGTCACATGAAGCCTGACTGTATCTCATCTGTATGCCATGTGTCAGAGCATTCCTAAGCTACAGTTTAGTATAGGCTCTACAGGCACATAACTCATCCAGATGTGCTGTGTAGTTAAACTGGGAGGAAGTGGGGTTATCAGGGGTTAAAGGTTCAAATCGTACAGTAAATTTATTAAATCTTAAATGTGATGCTTTCTTATAGGCAAGATAGTATGATTTTACAAATAATCCATCAAATCTTTGTCTTTGGGTAAAAGAAACTACAGAAGTTGGTGATGTGTACTGAAATTCATCCACTTTCGCCAATCCCCAGCTGCACCTGTAGAAGGTAACAATTCTTATGGTGGTTTTAGGCACCGTATTTTCGTCTATTGTTTAGTTCGAGTATCATCCAATCCTTTGTAATCTTCCAATAACAAGTAACTGACAGATGCAGACTTTGCTAAGAAGCCCACTTTTCATTTCATTACAGAAGTGACAAAAGAACATACTGCATAATGGAGATTATTTTCTGTTCTTTCAAAGTCACCCAGTGGAAAATAATCAGTTCCCTGATGAGAAGCTGTTGAAAAGGAAAGTTATAAAACTAATAAAAAAGCGAAGTATGTATAAGTATACATTTAGACTGCTATAAAGGAAATGTGGCAAATATTAGGATCTATAACCATATGTACTGTTCATATAGTACATTTAGCTTATTTTTAACATCTGCTTCATTACTTTACCGTCACCACCAAAGTTTTCAGCAGCACATATACAGGCTGCATGAAGGCACATTAAACATCACACATATTGTGATTACACAGCATAATGAAAATTTAACATCCAGCTAAAAGTATTTAAAGAAATGGGTCTTGTTTTGTAGTTTTACCTCTGTAAGCCACCAAAGTGGATTTCAAATCAAATAATCAAGATGCGTTTAAAGTGCAGACTTTCAACTTTAACTCAAGGGGTTTGACCAAAAGTGTTACATTAACTGTTGAGGAAATACAGTCATTTTTATACAAAGTACCCCAATTTCAGAGGCACTTCACAATCCCATCTTGATTGTTTGATTTAAAATCCACTGTGGTGTGGTAAAGAGGCAAAACTACAAACTACAAAATCACCCAACTGTACAGCTACAAAAATTATATTTCCCTGGATCATTTTAAAGCTACTGTATTTTCGATTATTTATTTGTAGAAATTGTTTAGAAATGGGATCATTTCCTGTAGGTTTAAACTATTTTGATAAAGAGCAAAAGTGAAAATCTTACACTGCAATCCATAATGTAAACTATAACTAGATTTATATGTTTTAGAGGCACTAAAACAGAGATATAGCTTAATACATGTCCTAATGCATCAGTCAAAACAAAGTTTATATATTCAACTAAAACTGTCATGAAACGTGGAGTTTTAAAGAAAGGCCACCTCCACGGAACAAGACTCGGCTGTCCATCTGCATCTTAAGGTCAAAGGTCACTCTTTTCGAGGATGCCAATGTTCACATTTTGGACAGAGAAGACAGATGGTTTGAAAGAGGAGTGAAAGAAGCAATCTATGTCTGCTGTGAACGACCATCTTAGAACAGAGGCGGTGGCTTACGACACCAACTGTCTGCCATCTATAATCGAGTACTGAGATCCCTTCCAAGGCATCTTAACGCCCACTCACATCCTGGGCCATCTGACCTCAGGAAATCGCATGATAGGGTGGGGCCATGTTTCGCAATGAGCTCACCTGAAACCTTGGTTGATTGTGACCCACACCCGTTTTCACACCTTGGCTTGTGTGATTAGGTAGAGGATCACCAGGGTGTCCATTGTCCCTCTTTGGGGGAAACTCCCACAGATCTTAAATCTGGGACTCCCCACCAATTGACCCTAGAACTGAGGAAGCTTCTCGGATGAGAGGTGAAACGTCTTCAAGCAACTTAAAGAAGCCCAGACGCTTTTCTTTCCAAGCTCCTTAGACTACGATGATTTGGATGACTGAGAACCTTCACAAACATTTGAGTTTTAAACTTTTTATCAGATATGTTTTTAACACAAACTTTCCAGCTGTTTTCTACAAAAATAAATACAGCAGCATTTTCAGTCACTTCTGCCTCTAGTTCACTTTTAAGCCAATTACAGGTTGTCTTTCAAAAAGAAGCGTGATAACTACTGTACCTGAAATTAAACATGCAAAATCCTTTCCCCATATTTGTAGTTGTTCCCCTGAGTTAGAATGCCTCATTCTCCTCATTATCCATTTTTATCTCTGCTGGAAGTTGTTTAACCTTCCTGCGGCCTGGCTTATTACTTTTCTGACGAAAAAAAGAAAAGAAATCTGCTCTGTGTATTTGGAGTCGATTAACATATAATGACAATTTGCAGTAAATCACTGAATCTGCATTTAGCTAAATGGATTCTTTTTACAAATTGCTATCAGAATATATTCAGCTCATTCTTTATCGCCTTCTATGCTTTTTATTTTAACGCCAACAATTCAATTTGCCAATTATTTTGAATTTTTCATCCCAAAGCCATAATTTATTCGTAAAACTGTCTGTCACTTCTTACCCGAAGATAGTCACACCTGCAACAGTAGCTCTGATAAACTACCGAGCAAACTCTAAAACTGTTCGGGTACTTCAGCCAGCCTTCAAAGTGTTTATGCAAAACATGCCATAAGCATTTTCATCTATACTCATAGTCAAAGGAAGATGGGTTTTTCCATCTGCAGTGATATATATTTAGCAGCCTGCTGTTCTGTGACCTCTACACAAGCTATGTGGAAAGCATAAAGTGGGGAGATCAGCAGTATGACTATAGCAGAGAACAGGCATCACTTGCAACACATATGACAATGAATAAGTCATGTACAGTACACATGAAAGCAGGACCTGGGATAAGGGTGGACTGCTTACAGCAGCTTAAAATAGCATTCCCGTGTGGGTTTTGCCAGAAGGCTAGCTGAGCCTTCTGGCAAAAAGTCTGATGTCAATGCCAGCCCACACTGACATCAGCTGATCTGTTGGGATTGCAGCTGAGCTTGACTTTGTGCCGTGCCTGAACTAATTTGTCCATTGGTCATGATCTGTCATGGTCCTGAGAAGTGATCAGTTGTCATTTGGACTTCACTATGTGATTTGAAAAGATATTTGACATGCAAATCCCCTCTTTAAAAAGCTTGATGAATGAAGCCAGAGGGAAAGGAGTATCAGGAAGCACTATAAATGAATCTGCAAAAAGTGTTACCTTGATGCCAGCAGAGCGGCATTTACCCACTGCGTCAGGCACAGCGGCACGCGGAGGATCAATCATGGAGATGAGACCCAGGAAGCAGAGCTGCATAGTGGGGAAGTTCGTGTCGTCGCAGTCGAAGGTGAATCCTCGAGGGAACTGAGATGAGGATAGATTCAAGTGGCAGAAGCCTGGAAGAGGAGAGAGATCAGTGAGGTGATTGTTCATAACAGACTGAAATGAAATCTCAAAGTACACTACAGCTACTGAAAAAACAAGAGAGAAACATATTTTTAACTTTAAAAAGACGCTTGTTTTTTACGACCCCCAGGAAACATATAACAATAAGCAATACTGATTTTTGATGGTGGACTTTACTGTTACTGTTGCTATTTACAGTTAAGCTCGTTAAGGAAATGTGAGTAAGATTTATATATGAAATACACCCTCAGAAAATACATCTGGTTGCAGTGATCCTGTACATTTCCATATGCTTATTCAGAATCAGAAGTCGCAGATTTGCAACACAAATTGAATCGGGCATTTTTATTAATTCATGATACACATCGCTTCCATCATATCTCTCTCTCTCCAATCGCCCAAAGTGAGATACTTTGGATGAAACACCACACTCAGTCTAAAACGGGAGAAGCACCCGACCCATCATCATCATCACCTAAGGCATAACTGAGACACACTAATTTACACAATTTCAGGAGTTTCACTCTAAAATGGCACCATTCCATATTCCACTGTTGTGACGCCTACTCTAACAAAATGATGATAGCACATAATTATTACCTATGGCACTTTTTAAAAGATGCCAGGTAAGTTTTCTCCTTGGTTGTCAAAATGATGACATTTACAGAGTCAGAATGCCGAACACTTTAGAAACACCGAAAGCTGAACTTCCAGTACTGATTTTTTTTAACCCAAAATGTGCTGCATTTTACTGCTCAATTTTCACCTGATACTCCTTAAAACGCTGCAAACAAATGTTTCTAATATTTTGTGTAACATTGGTTATAAGTGTTTGCTCTGTGTCAGCTCCAATCCAAGGCAAGAGCCAAAAACTTGCAGTGCAAGCATTCTTTACCTTTATGGGGACATTAGGGCAAACTACCCTGTGTACCAAGGCGATTATAAAAAGTAAGTGCTGTGTCCAACTGCTTCTCCTCTCCACCTATTCCCAAGCAGACTGCTTTTATTTGGTGCCACTAGATAAACGTACCAAGCACCCTTTCTCCCAGTCCACCCAGCTCCAGGTAGGCACTTTGGAAAGCCTCTCTCCACATTTCATCCATAGGCTCCTCCTGGCCTTGTACCATAATGGTGCTGCATCTGTAAAACAATGAATAATAAATTTAGAACTACGGTGCTTACAATAATCAGCGTGCTTGTATTACATAAGCAGGATGAGTTCCAGCTATATGGACAATATGATATGTGGTGTCAAAAAAGATTTGCGCCTTTAAAGGGATAAGTTGTTTTTTTATCAGCCAACAACAGCTTTACTGTGGCTTTATTCTAAATTCAATATTCATGTCAGCACTGAGTTGGGTTTGTTTTTGCACCACTGTTACATACAAAGTATATGCACACTGGAGGAGCGCTTAATCTCATTATTAGGCAGAGATGTGGACAGCAGGAAGTTATTCACAATCCAAACTTTGACATGTAGTGCCCTCTTTTTTTCTGTGGCTGTACAGCATAAACTGGAGACCCCTGTAGTTCACAACTCTGCTTTGAGGGTTTTGTTTTGTTTTGTTTGCTTCTTTTAAAAGTAGATACTTTCTCAGCATAAAAGGGAACTGACAGCTCACATGAAAAAAACCCTTAAAACCATGGTAAAACAATACTCTCATACAACAACTCTTATTAACCGTAAAGTGGAGAAAATAACACAAAGAAGTAAACTGACAGTGGCATCCAGGCTTTATTGTGCCTATATGAAAAGAAGGAAATGCAACAAGATTTTGACTTGTCAGAGGCAAACGTTAAAAAATAAAAATAAAAAAATCAATTCCCTTCAACTTGCTACAAGGCATCCACCACACAGTGAAGCAATGCAGAAAGAAAATGAAGCTGCTCAAACAGGATTACAAGAAAACAAAGGACCACAACAAGAGGTGATGTTGCATTACCAACCGCTGGCCAGCTATTACATCACGTTAGAGTTCCCATTAGCAGTGCGAATGCAAGCAGAAAGAAGGCTTTGAAAGTATGCAGCTCCCCGGGGACTTTCGTAGTTAGTACTTACCCCCGGGTAGAACTTTTGCTGCAAAAGTAGCTGTTAAAGTGCAATAACTTTTTCCACCCCAAGTCATACTGTTTTTTAAAACAACTATCATCTTTTTTTTTTTTAAGGGAAAAAATAAGTTTAATTTTAGTAAAATAAATGTCAACATGATAGAATAAGAAAAAATGTTCTTTCAGGTAAGTTTAACTTCACATTTTTCCCCTGGTCATCTACCGCCCACCGCTAGTGACTCTGCGCCCTGCCGAATCTAACAGTGGAGCATCCATCAGACTGTTAAACAGTGCCAAACGAATCCCAATCATGCGGGTGCATAAATGTTAAGTTTTCTTAACCTGTGCCCACTTATAAATATCATGCATGAATAAAGACAAATTAAAGGATATTGCTGCCATATTTTAAACAAAGCCTATGAAAAAAAGATAAAAACAACCGGTTTTATTATGTTGCTGGATTTTAATCTTTTCCCTGACAGTAACAAAGCAATATATAGAAAATTAACAGCCTGGATAGAGTCTTTTTTTACCGCAACCACAAAGCAACAGGAAACATTAAATGAAAAACGAGTCAAATTTTGTGCTATTTTCCTACTGAGACATATAATCGATCCATTATTGATTAACCAACCTGTCCAGGATTCTTTCGGGAGCTCCCTTCATGACCAGAATATGACCAGCGGGATTGTCCTCCGCTTCATGGATAGAGAGCTAGAAGAAAACGCACAGGAGGAAATGTGAGGACACGACACTGTGGGATTTGCTTTAAAAACAATACACACATGCGGTTTATTGTGGATTGTCTATTGTTAGTCTGATTTTTTATTTATTATTTTTTTTATTTTGTTTTCACTGCTGTCATATTTTCCAACTGGTTAAAAAAAAATCATCTCAAGGTTGAATTGACTGAGTGTACCTTGAAAGTCATATGTATGCCTTATGTTGAAGGGACATTCATTTACCCAATTGCATATATTCCTCTGGTGTAGCACCTTGCATTATCCCTTCCCCCATACCTACAGTAGTTTGTGTGCACACACTCCCTCACTCACACACACACACACACACACACACACACACATTCCCCAAGGTAATTTGTATCTGAGTCACAACATATCTAATCTCAGAAAACCAGAGCAAAATTGCTTTATTTCCCCTCCCCTAACACAGACGTGCCTATTCTAAGTCAGGGAACAGGTGCACAAGATGCATGCAGGAAGTACTTTGTTTGCTTCAACACTGCTGCTGTGCAATTCATATGCTGGTTCGAATCTCCACACAAGCTGGGAAAGACTGGGTGTGGAAAAGCGAAGCGAACACACATCTCTGTGCGTTAATTGTTACACTTCCCCTGAGCAAGGTGTTAATGCTCTGCGTGATGGCTTCATATAGTTCAGTATTAACTTTTGGCTCTGTTAGTGTTGACTGTTAGAGGACGGAGTGAAGCATGTGGATTAACGTAAGACCTTTCACAACTGCCTCTCTACTACAGATACTGGATGGGAAATGTTTGTTCAATTTTATTAAAAAAAATAGCTTCTCCTCAATTTTTTTTAATCCACTTTGGTGAAAAAATAATATTACAGAGCATGCTTGTCTTTGCTCAGACTCATAAGAAGCTACCTCTGCAAATGTTTGATATTGTCTAAGCATGATGGCAAATTTTAATTAGTGATGTACATCCAGGTCTTCTCACCTGTTCTTCTCCCGGCATGTTAGGCCTTTTTATTCAGGCACTGTTTATAAGCAGGTTACCAACCCATTTACAATTCAATAGCATATTCAACATACAATAGATTTACAAATGGGATTTCTGTGCATTGAAAGGCAACAGCAGAGCACTTTCTTAGTATCCCAGCCAAGCCAGTTCATAATCCTGATGTATCTTTCTAACATAAATAAAACACATTGCTTTAATGCTGCAACCGTTTTTCTTGTTACCAACAATGCTGCATTTGTGGCTTGTTGGGCAGCTTCCAAGTATGAATGCGTGCAGCAGTGCGAATTTTAAGCAGGGTGTCTCTGGTAAAAGAGCAGACATGTTCAGGCTGCCTTCCCTCAGTAAGAAAAGGTTAAAAAATGAATATGCATGATTTAGTTCTGGCATATAAGGAAAAAATTCAGTTTTTTTTCCTCTCATGGACGTCTTGGAAATCTGTGTGAAAAACTCACCACAGCTCTGACAGAACTGTGAAAGATCATTTAAAGTAAATAGAGGAATAACCTCTTAATTGAAATGAATGAATAAATACAATGAATACATTAAAAATAAAACCACTGGAACTGCAACCCAAAAGATTTGGACCCATACCGACATTTTAAAGACTTTGTCCTTGTCTTTCACTAAGTTTCATGACATTATTTGTTTTTGTGTAGTCTTGCTCACACTGATTACATAAGAAATCTAGATTGTTAAAACATTGCAAAAATTGATCTTAATACAAAAATTGACAGAAAAGCAATCAGTTTTATGTGATAACATATGTTAGTGCAGCTTTCATAAACATAAAATTGGTCAAGATTAGAAATAATTACCTCCTCTGGCTAGTGAGCAACAATATCTATTTACATAACAGTTACTCTGTTACATTTTTAGGTTGCTTAATATATGTATATATACAAAAACCCAGAATGCACAGTAATAAATTTCAGCCTTGTGTTAATTTTCTCATCAGTTCAAGCCCAAAGCCATGACGTGACACTAGTCTCATGCAATACCTGATATTTGTTGGTGGAGTTGAATGGGATCTCTGCCACTTTGGGGTTTGCAGCTCTCATGTCACGAACACTCCCACAGCACACTTCGATGGATTTCAACAGAGCTGACTCTGATGCGTCCCCCGCTGTCTCCCTCTGGGGAAACACACACAGGAGCACATTAGCACAGTCACTAACATATGCATATTAGGAAATGAGTGTTGTCTGTCTCATTGCCTGTGTTTATCGTACTGCAGTGGAGGGAAGCTTTGGGATTATGTGTTATTTAATTGATTAAAACACTAGCTGAGATACCCGAGAGGACTTCCTTTACATCCATTATGTTTCTTATTAATTATGCAGGTAGTGGAGTATGATCTGAATTACCAATGCTGGCCACAATATTGTTGTCTAAGTTAATAACTTCACGTTAAAGGAGTCAATGTTTTCCCCTTTTTCAAAAAATCTACAAGATGAGGAAGAGTTTTATTAAAACAGCCCAGTTTCTTCAGGAAAAATATAGCTAATTAGTTGGGTACATATGCTGTTTGTAAACTCTCAAGGGCAGCTTCTAAAGGTCTTGTTGATTTTCTAAATAAATACTGTTGGAGGAAAACATTTGAGTATTGCCTGTTGGCAATAATCAGTAGCAAATTGGTTGCTAAGATTGTAGTAAATGAGTAAATTATTAGGTTATATTTTTCCAATAGTGGTGTGAAAAAATTATATACTCAGGGAAATTCAGGAAGAAAAGGTTAATTTTGATGCTTGATCTATTTATCTGGCATGTAGGGCAGCAACAAAGACTTTACACTTCAGTCTGTACCGGGGCCAGTTTCTCAGATATGCTCCAGCTGTAGCTGGGGGTCTTCAGCTCTGTTTCCACAGACCACCCACATGTGTGTCGCCGGTGGTGAAGAACTGTCCTTGATGGAGTTATTTTCTCGAGTGTCTGAGTAAACCATATTTAATTAAAGCGCTCCTTAAATCATTTGTCCTAGCTGTTATGATGACCTATAAAAATCTGAAGCCACTGTTTATAGCTGTTTCCTTAAGACGATAGAAATTCATCTGTTTAATGTTGCTTTTATATCTAAAACGTGATCTTTTTCTAACCCCGACCAATTAATTCTACTAATTCTAAATACTGAGTCCAACAAAACACAAGCTCCAGTATAACAAATTATCTCAGATCATATTCATTGAGGTCATTGAGGTTGATGGCATTTTTTCCTGTGTAGCTACATGTGACCTTAATTCAAAAGAAAAAGCTTCATAAGTCTTAACATTTGTAAACTGCTTCCACATGAGGACAGATACAGAGTAACTTCAAGTATAAGCTACACTATATGTGAGATAGATGAAAGACATCCAACGAGAAAGAACTGTGGCAATATCTTTGGTCATGGCTGGAAAACAGATTTTAATATTCCACACAAAGAGGCCTTCAAAGTTGGCTGTTATAACAGTCTGTGACTAAAAGCAGCCTGGGAAAGAAATTTAGAAAGACCATCTTACAACGTGTCTGCTGATAAGATCTACATCTGCTAACCAATGAATGGGAAAGGAGCTGGGAGATAACGCGCTGATCAAAAATATATGGGTGTCAAAGTGGAAAAAAGCAAACCTAATGTTTGGGATTCTAATAAAAAATGTAATTTATTGAGCTGTGGCAGCACAAGATTGATGTGTCCTCTAGCTGTTTTCAAGGAGGTTGTAGTATGGAGCGAAATATCGTGGGAATTGATGCCTTGTGGGGAGTGAATCAGTGGGTACAATCTGCATACATCAAACTTGATGTTGTACCTAAGCTTATTAGATCCATGTCTCAGAGTGTGTCCTGCAATAAACTTTACACAGATGGTAAGAAAGCCTATTTCACGAGTCTCAAAGTAGTATTATTCTCTTTTTCCTAGAAGCAGCTTGTTTGATATTTCTTTGTTTTTCGAGGTTTATCAGCTTTAACTTGTCTGATAAAGTTGCTTGCTGTGATACTTGGATAATTTTAGAGAAAATTCTTTTTTGATAACCTGTGAAATCCACCTTCATAAAAATTCCATGATAATAACGGCATTTCAAACCACTCTTAGAGCCAATTTATTAAAATCCATGCTAAACTGATTGACCTGACACCCGATACGCCAGTGGGAGCTAAACCAAGACAAGAAATTTCTCTTTGTTTCTGTTTATTCATTCATGAACGGCCGCCAAACAAGGACATGCACTCCACAAGATTTGTCCTTGTTTGTGCCTTTTCATGAATGAATAAATAGATCATGGAAATTCCATTTTTCTCCTTTCCCGAGTAAGATGGGTACTTGTTCGCGTAATGTTAATGGAGCCTCGACTGCTGTGTTCGAGGGCTGCTGGGATATACGCGTGTCACTTAATCCAAGGAGCAAATCTGCCCACCTTGAGGGGTACAGAGGCTGCACTGGCACCGTCTGCTCCCATCCGAGTCAAGAAGCTGTAATCCCTGTCACTGAGAGCCATGCTGAGAATTTCTTTAGGTCAATGTAGCACAGTTTGGAGGGGCAGCAGTCGGTAGAAGACCGAGATATTATTGACTTACCTTCCCAGCAGTGTGTGTGTGTGTTTGTGTATCTGTGCTGGGGGAGTCATTTCCAGGGGTGCATTGGATTATCCTCTGTGTATGTGTATTTATGTGTGAGAGAGATGCCAAGCCAAGTGTCAAGTGGTACTGACAAATTATTTTTATGGGTTGTTTTCATTCCCCTGTGGCTGCCATGCAGCTGAGGATGGGCTGACCACAGGAGAGAATACAAACTATCTTTGCTCAAGTATGGCATAACAAGATGGTTTGGTAACCAGTCCGTTAAACTCAGATAACAACTTCAAAATCTGATCAGAAGGGCAGGGAACATAATTGGCATGCTGGCCCCATCTTTTCCCTCTCGTCTCATCCAAGAGATGTTTGAAGAGACAGTGAGAAGGGAGAGCCTCGAAATGACCAGAGACCCGAACCACATCCTGTACAAAGAGCCGGAGCCGATACCCTCAGGCAGAAGGTATGAAAACTCAACATGTAAAAAAAAAAAAATTCCACTCTCAGGGATCTGTGTAATACTCTTTCTGATAAGAGACACAATAACGGCTACTCTAATGTAAAGCACGGTGCATACGTTTCTTTTGAAGTGTTTACACTTTTCTTGAGCATAGTGCCATTATGCTTTTCAGCGTTACGCATTTCAAAGGAGAACATTGTGCTTTTAACCTCTAATACACTCAGTATGAGAGCTGATGGCGTGATTCATTTAAAGATAAAGTGTATGATCATTTAGAAAATATACATCTTTTATATGCTCATATTTGCATAATGCAAACAGCAGTTGTGGCATTTCGTGCTGTTGTATACCTACGCTGCATTACATTTCAGAGGCAAATGTTTTCGCTCTAGCTTCGCTACATTTATATTATTTATGTACGCCAGTAAATTTTCAGATTGAGATTTCAAATTGAATCTCTGTTAACAATGTTAACCTCATAGATTAAATTGCCGGCAGTATGTGCAAACGTTTAAATTAGCCCCCGCTTGAACAACGTGCAAACTGCAAACGCCAGATATATGATGTAATAAGTATTATAATAACATGATCAGGTCTATTCTTCAGCGTGGACTTTAAATACATTTTAAATTATTTACTTTTACATTTTTTTTATTAGGGTCTTTTACACTTATACTACTTTTACATGGCTTTATTGCCACTTTTAGTTAAGCACATATTCAAGAATATAAATCTTTGATCGGAAGTATCGCCACTTTGTCTGCATGGAACATTAAAAGAGGCTAAGATGTGTAACAAGTGCTTTGATTTATGTTACAAAAGTTGCTGCTGTTTGACTCTGCTTTTTGCATTTTTCTGTACTTTAACTTTAAAGCTATTTTAGCAACAAATGTGTGTATGTGAAGTTTATCTATCTACGCCTGTGGGAACAACAACAGCACTTATAGGTTTAACAGTTTTCAGTCTTGTCAGGAATTAAACTGACAGAAACCCAAACATTTTTTTAAAATCTTTTTTTAGCTTTAGTGAGTGAACACTGATTTCACCACTTCTTATTTTGGAGTGACAACTCAGCTAACACTTCCCACATGTTGTTAAGTTCACCCTACTGGCAAACCATGTTGTCAAAAATCATGTCATGAATAATGTGCATGCATTATTTGATCCAAATATAAAAGACCCACTCAGAATGTCATTGGATTAAACTAAAAGTGGTATACTCCACCTTTTTAGGGAGTAGAGATAATTCACGAAGCTGAAATATAAATGCAACGTTTTCAGTAACTTGATGTTATAGCGTGAGCGCTGCTGTGTTGCATGGTATACATGCGGCAGGTACATATCTATTTTTCATGCTGCATTGCATAGAACCACTTATAAATCCCAAACGACATTTATCTTTCAGTACGGCAGGTTGTTTTTTTCTCCAAGGATGGTGAAGCGCATCCTTCCTTACCCTGTTTTTGATTGGTGAATACTCATTGCCTTCATTGGTTGGTTTGGCTGGGTTTAGGTGTGACAAGTGATGACTGGCTGGAGTAAGCCAATCAGACACAGGAGGAGAGTGGGTTATGCCCACACAGTGTATTTAAAAGATAGATGTAGCCTCTGGGGCTAAAGCCTTGAACCTCGGTTCTTTCTGCCAGCCAGCAGTGCGTGACTATTTTGGTTGCAAAAAGAAACCTGGTAATAACAGAAGCGTTTGAGAACATGCTCATTTTCTCTTGATTTATGACCTCTGTAACATTTCCTTGACATGTTTAAGTCTCAGTCTCTAGTCTTACTGAATACAACGTGATTTTCTTTTAATATGTAAGCTTCTATTTAAAGTAAGATAGAATATATTTAAAAAGTGCATGCTTTGGACTTGTGATTGACAAGTCACTAACTTATGAATGTGTGGTGTCACATCCACCCCTCAGCTGGTGACATACGGTTTCAAAAAAAAGGAAGATGGTGATGGAAACAATGCTCAACTTAAGGTTTTAAAACAAGAGTCAAACTTATGTGTTAGGTAATGTAAGAGTGGCTTCATCCATCATTTATAGAGGCTATGTTCATGTATTTTCCGTATTGAAGTTAAATAAATGAACATATAGTGTCTTCAGTGCTACATTATATGTGTCCAGTGTTCACATTCTGGTAGAGCACTGAGTCAGGAATCAATCAGTGTCTCTGGTTTTGGTTCTTGGGTTTTGAGTTTTGTTTGCTTGTTTGTTTGTTTGTTTAGTTGGTCGGTTGGCTGCTGTGCTAAACAAGAAGTATATCTTCTTGATTATTTTGAGGTGAAGTTTTATATTCTTGCATTGCCTCTTTTTTGTTATCATTCAAGTATTAATTCTAGTTGTATTTAAGCTTTAGTCATTGCTCAGCGTGTGTATGGCCTCCAGTTTCTTCTTTAGTATTTAGGAAGGATTTTGGATTCCTGTCTTAACTCAATAATTATTCAAATAGTGACTTTTATTTCTTGTAATATTTTGGATCTCGGAGTCACATTTTGCTTCAGATGAGTGTCAGCTTTCTGACTTCACAGAGTACAGTCACTTTCAGTTTTCCTTGCCCTCTGTTTTGTCTGGCATTGCCGCTCTGTGTAAATTAATTCAAGCATGTTTAAAATGTACTTTCATATTTCACGTCTCTGGTTCATTTCCTGTTTTACTTTGCTAGTGTTTTTTGTGTCTTGTTTTCAGTTTGACTTCCTCCCTGTCTGATTGTCTGGATTGTCTGCGCCCATTTCTTGTTATTCTCCTATGTCTAATTCCTAATCAGTTGCCTGTATAAATTGTCCTGTCCGTGTTTTTGTCTTGGTCATGTCATCCGCTTATGTCTGTTTAGTCCTGTATTGTTCTGCTTTGCTTTCAGAGTTCCTCCGTAGAGTTCTGGTCTCCCTCGTGCCTTGTGGATTAATGTTTGGATTTTATTGTATTGGACTTATCTGCTAATAAAGCTCGCTTTTAGTTGGATTCTTCACGCCTCTTCTGTGCTGCACTTTGGCTCCTTTACACCTCTGCCCTCCACACACAGCACTGTTTGTTCAAAAAGCGTATTCATATAGCTGCCTCTCCCTCTTTTATCTGAACCAAATTCATTGTGAATACTGCTCCTCTTCTTTGGAGATGAGCAGAGGATATTGGGGGGAAAAATAAAGATTATACATACTTCTTCAGGCACCAATACACCAATAAGTGTGAGTGAGTGGCAGTATAAATATATATATACTTTCTTTTACCATTACGATGGGAAGGTGCGCCTGTCCGGGTTTGAAAACAGCTCTGTTGCAGAGGCCAGCCACGCGAGACAAAGCAGTCCAAGTAGGAGAGCTCTTGTCAAAACCCAAACCTGAGAGAATAGGAGAAGGAACTGTGTTAGGCTTTTTTTTTTAAGTAGGACTCATGCAGTATTTATGCTATGGACTTAACTCTCGGTTCACAGAGTACAACTGAATATTGTAGCTAAATAATAGAATCAGGGTCAGTTAAGTTGAACAATCACTGTTTCCTTGACAAAAGTGATTTTTCAAATCCCCAGTCTCTAAAATGCCATTCATTTTTAACTAGAGGGACTCAAAATAAAAAGGTGTTTGGAAATGACTTGTATCAAAATTTCAACCCTCCCACCCAATTGCACTGAAAATGACCTTCACTCTACTGCAGGCGCCTGCATTCATTTTTCATATTTTCCTGGACTGTGTACAACGCTATTGTGGAAACACACTGACACACTATGGCTGGGATTGTTGAGCTTGACACGGTGCAGTACAAAAGGCTAAAAAGGCTGCAGCAGCTTTAAAAATCGTCTGCATACTTTATGGAGAAAACAATTGAACACACTGTGTTTTTCGTAGCTCTTGCCTCGTTTCTCTTGTACAGCCTTTGTCAGCACCACTGGCTATTCCTTGTATGAGTTCACAATTGTCTGACTCAGGACTAATTAGTATTCATGGAACACCTGTTTTTTCTCCTGCCAGACCTTTTGGTTATTGCTAAAAGCTTCTTTAAATTTTGGCTCGATTTTCCACAGGAGTCAAGAATCCGATTGGTTCCGCAGAAGCAGTCTTGCAGAGGAATTCTGGGAAAAGACACGTTTGTAGCTGAGGGTTATGCCGCCCACCGCATACCGCTGCTCAATTAATCCAAGCAGTAGAGTGAACAGCCTTGTTGGTTGGCGGTGTGAACATTGGACAGATGAATTTCAGCAGGTGGTCGCACTCCCCCCCTCCGCATCCCCCACTCCATCTCTCCTTTATATCTTTCACTCTCCAAGCTCTCTCTCTCTCTTTCCTTACTTTCCCCCTTGTTTTCCTCCTCTCCTTTCATCTCAGTCTTACCAGTCTGGTCCTCGGTGGTGTCCGCATCATGGATCTGGTTGTCGAACCACATGTGGGCCACCGTCATACGGTTCTGGGTCAGCGTGCCCGTCTTGTCGGAGCAGATGGTGGAGGTGGAGCCGAGAGTCTCTACGGCCTCCAGGTTCTTTACTAGACAGTTCTTCTTGGCCATTCGCTTGGCAGTGAGAGTCAGACACACCTGGGAGGACGGTGGGAGGTGAGGGCAGAGAAAGAGTAGGGGAGGGAGAAAAAGGAGAGGCGAGGATGGATGATTGTGAAAGCATGTGTACGCAGCGGAGCATTCAAGTGTTTGTGCATGTGAAACCATGCGTGGTCCGGGTACCTTCTCAATGAGAGTGTGCGTATGTGTGTGAGGATCTCGCTGGTTAGTTAACAGCAGGTGAACAAGAACATAAAAATATGATGAGTGGACATATTCCATATGTCACCCACATAGCAACTAATATATCACACATAATGTACACACAAGCATTTCCACACATACTGTATGATGTATTTAAAGGGAATGCAACTAAAGAAACCAGCCACTGGAAGTTAATTTATTTTCTGCGACCACTGAAATGTCGACTGATGGCATTTAAAATGCCAGCTGGCATCCCCCTCAACCTGCTCTCTGTTTGTTGTTGCAGAAAAAGTTAGCTACATTTTTTTTTTGTAAGAACAAGATTCGGTAATAAATCACTTTGCTGTGTTCTGTAAGATCATTAGACCTACACCTAACATTCAGCGAGGGTAAATTAGTGATAGGAAAAGCACAGGTGTAACTAATAACATTGATGATGGCTTGGTTCCACATAGATGTGCCAGTAAACCGTGACAGTGAGCCAGCAGGCATGCCATCAGGGCTTTGGAACTGGCACATGCAAACCTGCACTAATCAATATGTTTATGTCAACAATATCAAATGGGTATGAAAGCAGCTGCTCGAGATGAAAAGCCCGTGGGAAATTAATGCCACCTACTGCTATTTTCCTAATTTTTGTAAAGCCTTTAAGTCTTTTTTGTTTGTTTGTTGGTTTCATTATTGCTGCCTGTGATCTTAAATTCCCATTATCAATAGACACAGACAGACTTCTGCTATACAAATTTAACAGGTGAAGAATGTCCATCAAAGCCAGAAAACAGAGCTTAAAAACAAATGAAAACTTTCCATTTTCTTGCAGTAATTTCAGAAGCTGGTTTCTCATCTTCCAAATTGCAAAAACACAAAGAAAGCAGCTTTAAGTAATCATGCTAATGATACCTTGTACAACCAAAAGCTAGACCGCAATCAAATGTACAAAAAGTAATCTAACATACCCACACACTACAGTCCACACACTAGTCAGCTCCTACCTCGCTCTGCTCATTATGATGGTTCTTTACAGTTTATTTAAACAAAATCTCGCTGTTGATGTAAAAAAAAAGTACCTGTAAAAGCCCCCCCTGCAATCAACCTGAATCATATTCTTTGTTTAAAACTACCATTTCAAACACCATTTTGTATCTTTGTGTAGCACAGCCAGTTTTTCTTTCCCACAAGGCTCCATTCACTTTCTTTTCCCAGAAGCATATTATGGAGTGATCTTGCAACAGGGGATTATTGTAAACTGAAGTGCACATTGTGTCATTGCAGCAAGGACAGAAAGAAGCTGTGCAGGGACATAAACTCTCATTAAACCTTTTAAAATGCTCGGCTATTTATAGAAAATCTTGCAGATATATTTTGGAGAAAATCATTATTATAAAACTTATTGTTCTAAAAAAACAAAAAACAAAAAAAAGGGAGAGAGACGCACAAACACTCAGATACACTATACTCACAGTGACAGTAGCCAGAAGCCCCTCAGGCACATTAGCTACAATGATGCCAATGAGGAAAATGACGGCCTCCAGCCACGTGTATCCCAGGATGAGTGACAGGATGAAGAAACTGACTCCCAAGAAAACAGCCACACCAGTGATGATGTGGATGAAATGCTCGATCTCGATGCTGATAGGTGTCCGGCGGACCTCCAGCTCAGATGCCAGAGTGGCGATGCGACCCATCACCGTTCGGTCACCGGTGGCTATCACAATGCCACGAGCTGTACCTGCAGTAGGGGGTCATTAAATTTAAATCAGTCATTCTGTTTACCACAAAGGGACATTACTGATAAAATTAGTTCAATGTAACTGCCTTGACTCAGTTAAAATTGGTTTACAGGAGATTTCTGTTCTGCAGGGCATAATACTGTAATTAGGATGACTGTGCAATAGATAAAACAAAAATAGGCCACCAAAAAAACAGCAAAACATGAACAGCTGCACAGTGGAGACAATATGAATTAAAATAAAATGTGATCATGATTTCACTCACTGGCCCTCCTTCCAGCAAATAGTGGTTATATCCTTGTTTTAAATGTGTAACTAAAGTTATTACTCGGATGTAATACAGGGTCTCATTCCAGTCTTTAGTGTAATTATGAAAAAGATTATCTAATAGTTGTTTTCATAAGCCGCTAGAGGAACAAGTACGTGTGAAAATGCTCTTGTGCTATGTCTCAAAGTACAGCAGTAACTATTAAATGGGAGTTATTATTTTGAATCTGAAAGAACATTTTAATGGCTTGCTTAGTCATGTAAATCTGACAAGTGAAGGTGTTTGAATGTGAGAGTGCAAAGCTGTGGTTGGTCCAAAGGGGAAGGCTGCTATGAAGCTATGAGCTTTGTTATAAAGTCTTGCTGTCAGTGATTTCTTTTTTGGTGGGGGTACAAACTGGCCACCTCTCATTTCTTCATATATTTCTAGGAAAATGGGAAATAGTTCCAGGATTTATTGAAACATCCTGAAGCAGAGATGGAAATAGACTATGCAAGACAAAAAAAAGAAGAGTTTGCACAATTCTAATGAGTTTGAAACTCAATATTCTGTCCAACCACCTCTATGCTTCAGCACAGCTTGAACTCCTTTGTGCAAGCTTTCTTCTGTTAATGATGAGTTGAACCAAAAATGTCAAATTTTGACTCCTCGCTCCCATAAGACCTGTTGCCACTGATTTTCTGTGCACTACACGTGCAATATGACACACCTCAGCCTTTCCTCCCTGTTTTCCTTCCTTAAGAATGGCTTCTTGACAGCCACCTTTCTACAGAGACATTTCTGATGAGGCTTCAGTGAACAGTAGATGGATCATCTGAAGAGTCAGATGCATCTCTCAGGTTTTGCCAGGTCTTTGCTGAATTATTTTTCTTAAGGACATGACTGTCAGATACTGTTCATCTGCTGTAGATGATTTTTTTAAGGCTGCCACTTCTTTGTCCTCCACTTGTCCAGTTTCCTAACACATTTCAAGGACTCACTGCACATCTTACACAGATATGCCAAGTTTTCAGCTAATAGCTCTTTGGGAATCACAATGTTAGTGCAACAATACTATTTTACGGCTGTCAGTCCGTGTTATGTTTGACATTTTTTGTTGGTTCATCTAAAGAAATGCAAGTATGTGCTTTTGCAAAGTGTCTAAAGACCCAATTTAAATTTGATTTTTTTGGTTCGCTTGTTATGTGTCAACAAAGCACTGCTTCATCCCTCGAATTTAAAGTTAGGTGCCTTTTTTATGCCTGAATGATTCGTAGATCAGTGTTAGGAGGTTTTAAAAAAAAGTTAAATATTAGGAAATGAAGGGTGGCTCAAGACTTTTGCACAGTACTGTAAATATGTGTCCTAAGCAGTATGTGTGAGGTATTATCTGATCTTTTAATAGAAATGTAGTTCCTGGTTGTCAGTGAATCAGGCAGCAATAAAGAAAAAACCTCAAAGATATTTGTTGGGAAATGAAAATGCATGGTTCTGTTTTCCTGACATTAATATTCAAGTGATTAGATTTTAGCCACTCATGCAAATGCTGAAGCACACAGGAAAGCCTCAAGGTGCTCTGGACCAGAAGCCTGAGGTCCACATTCTGCATTAAATAGATATAAAACATTCACCAAACTCACCATTTTTTTTTTGTGCAATTAAAAGTTAAATTAAAGTCTTTGGATGATTCATCAGTTCAGTAGTTAACAACATCAGTTTGTTGCAGTCGCTAGTCAAGAAGCATCGGTTTTTCAAATGATGGCTATTTTTTTAAGACAGCTCTTCACATGAGAGGTCGTGAAATTACAGACCACTAGGTGTGAGTTACAGCTTTCAGCTGGGTGACCAGATGCTCTCACTGCTGTAGTGAGACTCAGAGTCATATGCGCAGGGGAAAACAAATGCTAACAGCGTGGATACCGTGGGCACTGCAGACGACGTGCTCTAATGTGTAAACAATGAGGAGGTTCGATGGCGAGACATAACTGGCTGTAGAGCAGTGATAGATGGAGGTGAATTACAGGTGTTGGCCAGTGATGGGTGCTTGGATGGACTGAGCAGATGCTCGAGAAAGTGGATGAGGAGAGAATCCAGATAAGCAGACTCTACCTTATCCTCTGAAATGTGAAAACTGTGAGTTACTCTGGGCAACCAGCACAGTTTCTGATAGAGTTTGTTTTCCGGATGTAGGTATGTCTTTGATTTTTGCAGAAAAACACACTTAGTTATATACGATAACAAACCACAGATGTTGCAAATTAATGATTAATTGAATCATAATTGTGAATCTTTTAGGATTTTTAATCGAATAGACATGCAGAGGTCCATTTTCAGCAACTGTCACTCCCGTGTTGCACTGGCACATTGTGGTAGCTAATGCAAGTTGATCACGTTTGAAAGCTAATTTATCATTTGAAAACCTTTTTCCAATTATGCTGGCACAGCTGAAAACTGTTCTGCTGATTAAAGAAGGAAAGAAATATCGTGTTGAGTGTCTGTAGCATCACCCTCTGTGGGTTTGATTATAGCCTTAAAATGTCCCTCAAAAAATAACTTTCTTCTGAAATTCATCAGAGTGTAAGAAACGAAGAGTATTCTGTGTGTGCTAAATTGCCAAAAAAAAAAAGCTTTGTGCAACTGTGCTCTACTCGTTTACAAACCAGCACAATCTGGTGGGGACAATTTAATGAAGCTTCCTCTTGAGGACCTGAGCTTTGCTTCTTAAACTATACTTGTAATCTTGCTCAGTTTCTCCCACGTCTTGTTCTACTCTGGTTAGGGCCACTTTGCAGTACACACCTTTTATATGCAATCCTGTTTCTTTTTAGGCCTCCAACTGAATAGCCTTCGATTTTAAAGACTTTCAGAATGTCCATTACGTCTGAACACATAAAAGCCGATCTTCCACACACCCAGCCAAATTTATTGTTTCTTTAATCAGCACATCTTTCAGCTGTGCTAACATAATCAAAGCCTGTTAACATGCTAAACCTGCATTAGGGAACATAATGTGCCATTTGAACACAAGAGTGCTGAAAATGGGCCTCCATACACCCACACAGGTATTCCATTAAATTACAGCATTTCTGACTGGTTTAATGTTCAATTAGTTGGAAACAAATGTGTATTTCAAAAACAAGGACAGACACTTCTGAGCTTGTAGATAAGTAGGATGTACTTTTTTAACACTTCACTTTCATAAAAAAAAAAAAAAATCTTTAAATTAAGTCAGAAATGGCTCCACAAACGTGTGGCCAAAACGCAGATCTTCAAAGATAACATGCAAGTGTTCAGAACTGTTAAAAAAAATCTAGCTTCTAAAACTTCATAATAACTCCATCACCATTAGATGTTCTTCTAATGTACATCTTGTTCTAAGATCTATCTGATAAATCTGATAAAATCCCTTTGAAACTTTATGACTGACAGCCACTGACCACTCAAATTCCCAGTGATTCTATCTCAGATGAAAATGCTTATTACTAATCCTCATGCATTCTGCATGAGCAGCTACACACTGCGTGGTGCAGTGTACGGATCATGTACTGGAACACATTCACCGATGGGTGGTAAAGCAAAAATGATGCTGATCTCCAGATGGCTTAAAGGAAGACATTTAGAGCCGATAAGAGACAATCTTGGCCAGATGTGGCCTACTGACCCTCGACACAGTTGGTGGAAAAGAAACAGATGTTGCGGGTCTCCAGAGGATTCTCGTGCGTGAACTCCGGGGAGCGCGTCTGAGGCTCAGATTCTCCCGTCAGAGAGGAGTTGTCCACCTTCACAGGGAGAGAGAGAAAATGGATGTGAGCGCGGTGTTATCAGAGAGACTGAAGAGGTGAAACTGACAGACTGGAAATGGAAAAAAAGGACTTTATAACAACAAGTGATATAGCGCTCTTGTCTTGTCAAAACTGTGTTCTGATCTAGGTGCTCGCTGCAACACGGTGTAGAAATTTGAACCACTGAGAGAAACCTTCACCCTATTCGGCAACAGCAAGTGCAGCTGCAGAAAAAGCCTTTGATATTTTCTATACCGGTAGCAGCTACAACATTATCTGATTTCCACACAAGCCATAAAAAGCAGATAAATTAAACCCAATTAAATATAGGTAAGATATTAGACTTGGTAATTTATTGAATGAGGAAAATGATACAATATTACATATCAGTGAGGGAGAAAGGTGTGTGAAACTCTAGGAGTAGCATTCAATTTAAAGGTGAAATAAATCAGGGATGACAATTAGGTGAGAGTGAGCGCCCTGTTTTCATGGTAGGTTTATTCCCATCCCCATGTAGAAAATGTATTATGGCTCAAACAAAGGAGGATCTGAGAAAAACGGATGTTCAGGATCATCAGACTGGGAAAATGTTGAAATGTATAATCCTTCTCTGGAGAATTTGGACAACTTCGTAGTCAGACAGACAAAAGAAATTAAAGATCTTTGTTGCTCACTTCAGGTGTGCTCAAGAAACAAAACAAAACAAAAAATACTACAGTTAAAGGCATTTGGTAGTCTGCCTGGTCGGTCACAAAGGAACTCAATGTGAAAGGCCTGTTTTACAGTGGCTAATGATTCCACCATGAGAAGACTAACTAAACAACACTGGTGTATATAACAGGATTGTAAGGTTTGTGATGCCCATCTGCATGTTTGCTACCAACTGCTTGAACAAGAAGGCTGTTCTGACAGTGCTTTATGGATCGGTTCAATGAGAAGTGTTGTAGAAAATATACATATAACGTATATTCACTGACCACAACGTTAGGTGCACTTGTTCAACTGTTGGTGCAAATATCAAATCAGCCAATACCTTGGTGTATGGTCAAGATGACCTGCTCAAGTTCATTTAAGTGACTTTGAACATGGCACAGTTGTTGGTGCCAGACATGCTTGTGATAGCTGCTTAAAGCTGAATGCATCACATCAAGTTCAAATGATCTCAAATTGGTTTGTCCAGCATGACAAAGAGTTGTAAAATGGGCTTCAGAGACATCAGATCTCAAGTCAACAAAGCACCTTTGGGATGTGGTGGATTGTGGATGTGCAGCCAACACATCTTTTTGTCTTCTTGCATTTGTGGGGGGGTTTTTCCATGTTTTTCACTTTATTGAAATGAAAAATTCAAAAATTATTATTTTTGAAATATTATTATTATTATTATTATTATTAGTAGTAGTAGTAGTAGTAGTAGTAGTAGTAGTAGTAGTAGTAGTAGTAGTAATGCATAATAATATCATGTCAGTGGAAAGCCCTGAGATAGACACTTGTGTTTCTAAAACCTTGTTGAATCCATGCCATGAAGAATTTAGTTTATGTTTAATCAGTGACCAAGTCAGATATTTTTTATTTCAGTTATCTAAACTGGTCCTCTTTATCTCCTTTTAAGACCTTTGTCAGAGTCAGATGAACCTTTAGGTCATATTTATGCAGAAAATATTAAGAAATGTCCAAGTGAGCGCGCAGACCTTACTCAGACTCGACATAAAAAAAAGACGAAGATTTAATCAAAACCAGATTAATCTTTCACACAAAATATGTATACAAAATGCCCTTTCCCTGGCTCATCAGTATGAGGTGAATTCTACAGGAACAATCTGACTCAGTTTTTCATTAAACTGCAAATCAGAAGCAGACAACTAGCCGCTCAAGCATCGTGTTTGAATGTGATTACGTGGTGTCTTGGAAGCGAGCCATAATGAAAGCATTTTCTGGGTGATGTAAATATGGTCATAGCTAACACAACAACAGTTTTTGCATGTAAAACTGCACATTGCTTGTTGGCAGGGGAAAAGGCTTTAACAAGAAGATGTTTAAAAAAACGTTCAGGAAACATTATTGAAATCATTTTTAAGGGGAACTGGGAAAGGTGGAAAGTCTGATTACTGCAGCATTGTTGTGGGTTGGTGCATTACTTTGATCCAGACTAAAATATCTTTCAAGGACTGACAGCTGGTGAACAGTTTATCACAAGGCCAAATATTTTATGAGTTATTTGATTTATTTATCATTCCCGTCCAAGTCACCTGTACTTCGTTTACCTGCAAATGTTTGCATGCTCAGATGCTCTTTATGATAAACAATGTGCTAGAAAAAAGAGAAAATAAGGTAGAAATACCAAAGTCAGCTGAGCTACAGTAATCCCACTGTGACTTCCAGGTTCCCCAGGGACGGGCCCAGCACCCCTCCCCTACCTTGCATCCGCTGGAAGAGATCACTCGAAGGTCAGCTGGGACGCGGTCTCCCCCTTTGATCTCCACCAGATCTCCCAGCACCACAAGGTCTGCATTGATCTGCATCTTCTCCCCCTCCCGGATCACCATCGCTTGCTGGCATGGAGAAAAAAAGAAGAGCAGGGAGAGGGAGTGTGAGGAAGAGAGAATGTCTGGGAACAGAGAGAGGATTTAGTCAGATGAGGAGAGAGGAGCGATATAAAAAGAAGAGAAGCCAGGGGGTATGGAGGTATGTAAAAGACAGATATAGACGAGAAGGGAGATGAGAGGAGGAAGACAGGTAGGGAAAAGAGGCGCGAGAAGTGTGTGAAAAGAGTCTAAATAGATTAAAGAATTAGGCAATCAAAGTGCTAGAGGTGGATAACGCAAGGGGAGTTTTTATGCAAACACACTCACAATCCAAAGTTGGCTCAAACATTTATTCTTCCTTTGTGCAAGCTTATTAGGTTTCCACTCAAGTGAGTGTGTAAGCCCTACTTGAGGGACGGCTTATTGATTCAGAAAGCTCTGAGACTACACAAACACCAAATGCATCAACTTACCTGTGGCACCATTTTCTTGAAGGAGTCCATGATTCGAGAGCTTTTGGCTTCTTGGAAGTAAGAGAAACAGCCGGTGACGATCACCACAGCTGCCAGCACCACACCCAGATATAACTGAAACGGAAGGAAAGCCATGTAACAGGGGGAGACGGTGTCTTTATCAACTTAGTTTGGTTCATGTAAGGTACACTTAAGCGCAGGAAATGGGGATTTATCAGCTTGAAACGGGTCTTAAAACAGTAAAACCTTAAATGTACATGTGCAAGAACAGAGTTCAGAGGGAAAAACCTGGGGGAAGCTCACAGACTTAGTGAGAGATTTAAAAAGAAGAAGTCATCCCAGAGCCGGAATCTTCTGTACTATTTTTGTTATCTTGGACGGCTCAGTTCTCGTCAGTCCAAGTGAGCATCTGTCACCCGAACCCAGAAAACCAAGGACTGAAACTCCAATCTGCGAGGCCACTAAGAGACGCTCACTGAGCTAAAGCCTGGCTTTTTATACTTATGGTTATGTAAAAGCAGGAAACATTCATTCTGGTGTATTTTTATTGCGTTTTTGGTGGCTATTTTCAGGTCTACTGTGAAAAGGCTGTTATGGGTTCAGCTCTCACTGATGCAAACAAGACAGCCAGGCACTTTGGATGAAAGCATCTGCCAGCTGGTGTACTGTATGTCTTGGACTCCTGGAAAGAAAAATTACAAAATCCTGAAAAGTTTCCTTTTTGGAAGGTGTCGCTTTCATTTGACAGCAACAACAGAATGTTTTGCTCTTTTACACTTCAGTGGGTTATTGTTTCTTTCTTTTTTTAAAAACACTAAGTCTGTGCAAAAATCTTCTGAACCGGGAAACATATCTGTATCCGCTGAAAAATCACTTGTCAGTACTTAGAACATTTTTCTCAATTTCAGTGTTCAGTTTGCATGTCCTGATTTTGTCTCCATGTGAGTTTTTGCAGATTTTAGAACAGCTCTTTTACCTCCTCTCACTTCAGAAAGAAATATTTCTGTTCACCAGCTGCATGGAAATTATAGAAACAACAGCTGTCAAGGCAGGTGACATTTAAATCAACAGGTTCTTTCCCAAATGTGAATTTTAACACCAAGAAATATATTGCGTTATTTCAGCGGCACTTTCAGAAGCCCGCTGGACCATTTTCTCAAATTAAACGCAATTCTTCAGGTCAATAAAATGCATCAAAGTAATGTAAAATTAACTTATCATCTGACAACAACCATATGTGGAGTACACTTAAGGTGGAATTTCTTCTGTAATAGCTGCCAGTACACTTTGCAAAGGCTCAAAGTGCCGAAGCTGCAGGCTGTCAGGGCTTTGAAGTAGCTTACCGGAGCATCCAGCTGTACATGCTCGGCGCTAAATGGAGAGATTAAACTGCTGGGGGATTAATGTGCACGTGTCTTTCTACTGTACGTTACTGTATATTATGCAAGAGCTTAATGCAGACTGCATAATGAGTGAGAGCCATAATGTGCAGCATGGGTGGTGCTTGGCTCTGTTTGCTCAGTGGTTGGTCTGGGTGTTTATTCGTGCGACTGCTAGGACTAATGCCAGTGTCAGTGGTTGTTTTTGTGCCACACTCGGAAGAAGGCAAGGACTCTATGTCACGGTGTAACCGATATTCTGTACTTATGGGGACCTAATCCTGCTGTTTCTAAAAAGTATTTTTGGATTCATGTTACACTTTAGAAGCTGAGTTTTCCCCCTGTTCCTTTTCAGTTTTCATTCTTTATTCTGTTGGTTTTCATGTATGCTGTCTCTGTATTGGTCCCTGTGACCAGTTGGGTTTTTATGAGAAACTCAGAAAGGAGATTAAGATCTCAAGACAAAAACCTCTGCTGAGTAAAGGTTATGTTAAGAAAATATAACCAGCAGAAAAAGAAAGCCAAAGAAAAATCCACCTTAGTTGGACTAACAATAAGTATGTAGCCACGTCGTGATTTGTGATGTGATACTTTTTCCTTTTGATTTTTTTCTTCATTTTGTGAAGTGCAAGGTAAATGGCATCTCCGTCCATTATACTCAACTGAAGGCAGGCATCTCTACAGTGAGTAACACCCAAACCATCTAGATAGATAAATACCACTTTAAGCAGAGGAAAAGCTTGTCCTTTGAAATCTCTTTACTCTCTAGCCTTTGGTTTAAGATTTGATTCAAAGCAGCTGAAAGGTGTGAGGCATGTCTTTAATAACAATTCTGTATTTATACAAACAGTCATGTGAAAAATAACATTTTCACAGGACTCCTGTGAAAACCTAAAAGTACACCCCCTGACTCAGTGGCTTGTAGAACCACCTGTAGCAGCCATAACTTCAACTAACAGTTATCTGTATAACCTTCTCATTCTTTTGGCTGCAAAACGACCACATAAACATAACCAGTCCTGCACTGTGCTGCTTTTTTCCAAATGTGGTGCTGTGCCTTATGGTCATTTAGTTTTCTCTGTCCAAAGGACATTATTCCACAAGTCTTGTGGGTTGTTTAAATGCAACTTTGCAAAGCTAAGCTAAGCTGTGCTGCCATGTTATTTTTCGAGGAAGGAGGCACCTGGCAACCCTTTCAAACAAGCCAAATGAACATTTAGGTGTTCAGTGTTTTTCTAATGGTACTGTCCTGAATTTTGACATTTAACATGCTAAGTTACAGCTGCAAAGTTGGCAATGTAGCTCTTGGACTTTCCCTTAGCATTTCACAGTCTGAAATTTGGGTGAATTTGCTGGGACATCCATCCCTGGGAAAACTGTGGCATTATGTTAACACACGCCTACCTCACACCAGCAAACTGCCAAAATATCTGTTTTTATGGAGGTGGTCACATTTACTGCTCATCAATAATCAAGTGTATCCGATTGGGATCACAGGACTGCTACTCACCCTCTTAATCCCTACTGAAATTTTAATGGCATACTTAGTTTTTCACATAACTGCAATCTTCTTTGCAGTCATTTCATATTTAATTTTTATCCCCACTGGAGTTTTGAGGGGTCTAACAGAATGGTCAAAAGGATGTGTGATGTAATCAGACATAACACTTACACTTTACTTTACACTTTACCTCTGCTAACACTGATTTGATTTATATGATTGTTGGTACAACTCTGCAACTTGTGCTTATGGGAAATGATGTTGAGTCCCACCAAAGATAGAAAAAGCAGGAAAATCCATAAAGTTTGTAAAATTTGCTAGACCTGGAGGAAACTTTAAATTTCATATAAAATTAGAATTAGATAAGTGCTCCACATAACCAGAGTACATCTGTCTGAACAAGATTAGAAGAAGTTAAAATGATGCTTTCTTATGCATGGACATGTGCATTTCCAGCTCTGTGTATATATCTGAAGGAGCTGTATGCAGGTGTTTGAGTTGACACCCTACATCAGTATATATAATGTATTTTATAACTGCAGCTGCCTTTGCTTTTCTGCACGTCTTACTCTGAGTGTGTGATTAATATGTTAGGTCCATATGTGTGCAGGTTTTACAAGCAGTTTCTCACATTGTCATTGGGCGGCTCCTCCTCTGTGGCCACCTGAATACTGTAGGCCAGGAAGCAAAGGATGGCCCCAATCCACAGCAGAATGGAGAAGCCGCCGAAGAGCTGGCGGCAGAATTTGACCCACTCCGGCGTGGTTGGGGGAGGAGTCAGAGTGTTCGGACCATCCCTGGCAAGATTCTCTACAGCTCTGGCATTGGTCAGACCCTGGGGGAGAGCAATTTTTAGGAATAAATGTCTTTCTGCTGTCACAGGCAATCTTATTACAACACAATGGCCCAGTTTTCACCTTGGCTTAAAAAACAATTTTACAGCTGTAGTTGCAGAACATCAAGTGTCCCCGTCTGGCCTATTTAACATCACAAGCATAGAAAAGATGCTCATCTAAGATGCTCTGTTGGATGTACCTATTGAACATTTTCCTCTTAATTTTGTTTTTTCCAATATCTCATTTAGCAAAATCCCGTGTAAATATCCAAAGTGCTATGATTTAATTAGAACAGATAATCATACATCTGATTAATCGACTTTGATTGATTGTCTTTGGAGCTTGACAAATGTTTGACATTTTTACATCTTGCACTATTTCCCATGGTGTAGAGCTTTGATTTTTTTTCCATGCTCATCTTTAAAAAAGAAGATAAAAAGATAAAATCTTATTGACCTCACCTGGAATGTTACAATTAGAATCAGCAGCAGATGTGGTGAAAGCAAAAAAATGATGTGGTTTATCTGCAATTTGTTTTTATCCTGAAGTGTGTAAGTTTATTTGAGTGTGCAACGGATTAAAGATGAAGAGGTGACACTGGGGAGAGCCTATGTTGACCAAAGTAATGCTTGGTCTCCGTTTGGATGTTGCTCTTCAGTCCGGGCAACGAGAGATTGCATCTCTGTACGGGATATTACAGCAGCTCTTTCTTGTGTGCTTGTGTGCAAGCGTACATGTGTACTTAAGAGAGTTTGTGTGTGGCTGACATTACCAGTCTGAGGTCCACTGCATATCGTTTCCCCAAATCATCCAGATCTATTTTGTGGTCATCCTGCAAAAATAAAATGTTTCTTTGATACTGAAGCCTCAAGAATCACAAGCGCAAAGCACAGGTGCACTACAGCACTGTTTATTTATTTATAAGGAACCCCATTAACCCCTGTCTTTCACTAATAAAAGAGTTTATTGTTTGTATCTAACAAGGATCCATCACCGACAGACAGACAGACAGACAGACAGATGAGTAAACTCTATTGTGTCTTGAGTGTGTAAGCCAATAAAAACTGATTGTTTCCTGCTGCAAAGAAAAGAAACCCACTAAATTTTCTTGTTTGGTGGCACATTTCTGCTACTGGCCCAATCCCAAGACATTTCCACTGTGGGTGAAATGGAGTTTGGCAGTGTAGCAACAAAAACTTCAGCCATCAGCTGTCAGGATTGTATCATTCACACAGGATGAAGGGTGAATTTCTTAGTAAGACAGGGGAAAATCCATATTTTTCCTCACCAACAGCCGCCTCACTAGCTGCAAGCAATTTGGCCACAATCAAGTAAAAAATTAGATAGTTTGTTTTATTTATAAGCACCTAAACCTAGTATTGATTAGCTATTGTCTGGTGGTAGTGAAAATGATTTCTGTGGGGAAAAAATGCAGGAAATCAGTAACTAAAGAAGTGTATGAGCCAGACAGATCAAAGCAAAATTAAACACAAAACTTCTCCTAAGTGTTGACAGTATCAAAGGGATTCTTTTCTTTAATCAGTCACAAGCCAATCTGATAACTGACAAGAGCGACTTTATCAGAGATAAAGTAGCAAAAGGCAAAACTTAGCCCACTTTTCATGGACATCGCTTGGCTGCATTCTGACAGCACCTCAAAGAGCTACAGCTCTGCACAAGACGAAACTCTGCACTACACTGCTGGTGGCCCACAAATTATTCAGTATCTTTCCGAGTACAAAGAGGAGCAGCCAGAGGGTGGCTGAGCAGATAGGAGAGGACAGACTGGCTCACAACTAGTCTGCAATTGACTGCACTAAACATGTTGGATTGCCATTTTGTTTATGGGTCACCGTTTTCATTTATAGCCTTGTTAAATAACCTGGTGTCTTTGGAGTAACACTATTTGGGGATCATTTGGTAGCAGCGGCATTGGAATCAATCACTGTGCCGAATGAGTATGAGATGGAGCAGTGACAGCTTGTTTTTCTTACCAAGGCCACCTCCTTCTTCAGCTCATCCAAGTTCTTTCCCTTCTTATTCCTCTTCCCTCCGTTCTCGGCACCACACTAGGGGAAAAGAGTCCAATAACTAAACATTAGGGTATCATCGTAAACCTAAAATAAGTGGGAAAAGTCACTTGCTTGGTAGGCACATTGTGCCCAGCCATTTACATTCAGAGCGACAGAATGCAAGCATCAATGTGAACACAATGGACTTTGTGTTTCCTTGTTTATTTCAATCTCCTGACACTGTTGGCAAACCATTCACCCAATATTGACGAGAAAATATCTTTTTCTAATACTGCAAGTTCCTCATTTATGAGTGCGAGCGAGAGTGTGTGTGTGTCACGAACAGTTGGAAGAAGTGTGCATCATGGAAATCATCTGCCGCTGTCAGTCTCCTCCTGGTGGCACGTGTGCATGTCAGTGAAGGAGGGATATACAGCGTGAATGAGAGGAGAGTGTGAGCAAGTGACACAGTGAAAAAGTAATCAGAAAGAGCCAAACAGGGAGCACAGAGCCGGCGGAGTGCCTGAAATGTGTCTGGCATAGCAATTTCCCACCACTGTGTGTGAGGAAGATTACCAGGCTGTCCTCCCATAAAGCTAAATGGAATGGGCCTGATGGAGAGAATAAAAGCAAAATTACGTAATTACCCAAATAAACAGCAAGCCGAGAACAAAACTTATTGAGGAGGAAAGCCATTATCCTGAGATGTTACTGTCTTTTTTTGTTTGTTTGTTTTTTCAAAAGGCATCATTCTGACACTTCGAGACATCAAGTGCTGAAGACGCATTTAGGAAAGTCTGTGATGCATGTCCACACCATATGCTGTCATTGCACATATATTACAGTAAGTAATGAGCGATGTTCATTCATTCATTCGCTGATATTAGAAAGAAAAGCTTCAGAAATCAAGAGAACTCACCCCTTTGCCCATGTTGGACGTCCAGATGTCGGCGGGTTGTAATGTAAAGGACAGCACTTAGGAACCCCGGCCACAGTTGAGACTCTCCTCCCACGTGTGGAAGACACTGGTGGCTTTTTTGGGTCTGGCACCCCCACCACCAAAAACTCCTGTCAGGGTAACCTGACCCATACACCCCGCTCCACTGGCCCTCCCCATTAGGGCTTCTCCATATTCACACCCACCCACCCTACCGTGAGCAAATGGTCCCACGCACACACAGCAAGTACCTGCACCTGCTTAATACGTCACTGCCTCCTGTCACAACACACAAGGCCTCTTAGAGAACAACGGCTCTTCAATCACTCGTGTCAACACTACAAGTGAAACCTTGGTAGCAACATAACATGCAGCATTTCTAACAAACATCATAATGAGGGATCGTTAGTGACCCTTAAGAATTCTCATTAAGACTCATTATCATGCAAAGGGAAGCACAGTGTCCAGCTGTTCGTGAACAGTAATGATAGTGAGAAACTGCTGTGTTATTGTATAGCGCTGAAATGATTTCTTCATTTGTCCTGTGCATGAAATCAATGTGACTCACTGCCAACACAACACTTAAATTAGCTTAAAGTCCAAGTTATTTACTACATAAGGTGGGTCATGACCACTGCGCCCACACAGCAGATGCTGCAGATGATCTTGTATCTAATGTGCACCAAATGTCTTATCACTTTTTGCCAATTGCTTTTAGAGCAGATTCTATGCTTGGTGTCTGCTTACATTGCATTGCATTTAATCCTGTATGAACTTTGTACTTTAGGTCTAAGCGCCTGTACAATGAGTTTCTCTGCAGTAAAGGTCTTTTATTTTTAATGGTATATTAGCATGGTTGTTTGAAGTTCAGCATAAAACTCTGTGTAGATAAAGCTTCTTATTAAAGTGTCTAAGACATAAGCCAGAGAAGTGATCGTACAGGTCAATTAAACGAGTAACCTTCTAAGAGAAAAAGTATCTTTAAATCTAACTTGGAGGTTGTATATTTCACTGATGATGGCCTAAATCTTTGTACTAAATGTCACCAATTCAGAAAAAACTTATAAATAAATATGTGCAAAAATGAAATCCTCACACATCAAAACCCTTTAGAATTTCACACTGGATTTAATTACAAGAAATATAAAAGAGAGCTATAAACACGCACAGATACTTTGATTCATTCGAAAAATAAAGTTGAATTAACAAGCATTGCTTCCTTTGTGGCAAGCACCTGATAAATGTGATAGAAAAATGGTATACATGAGTGTAAGCAGATAATGCCTTCAGTGCATACTTAGTCTTTTTACTTGGCAAGGGAGTTAATCCCAGGAGACTCCTGTGTAAATAAGCAGATGCATATTTACAGCCTGGTACAAAAATGGGGCTTTGATCAATTTCCTTGTTCACGGCTGTGTGGGGAAATTTTTTAATAACTAATTTATTTAAATCTGATCAAGCCTAAATTTCTCAATTTGAAGGGCATAGAAATGCTGCTACTACCTTGAATGACAGGTGGGTCCTGACTAGGCGCAAACCTGCGTCACATTAGCTGAAGATGCTACTACTCTGTAATCATGTTTGTTTCGAGCATTTATCATGCAGTTAGCTCCCAAATAATGGGCTTATTGCAATGTTTATTGTACCACATGATTAAATAACAACTCTGATGCTCAGTTCTGGTAAGTAAAATTTGAGTATTATTAGCAATTTAGCGCTACTGTACTGTAATTAGCAGTTATCTGTGAAGGTGCCTTGCTAACCAAGTTAGCAGACAGCTTAGCCATCCTCCCTCTCTGTTATTATATCAAAACTCAGGAGTTATTGTCTTAAAATTTCAACTCAATGAATGACCGCCTTTAAGTTTCAACAAACCTAACTTAAAATTTTGAATTATAAGGACATTTGTAGCTCTACACTAAGCTACCATGTATTAACTTGATATTTGCCTGTCAACCTTCTACTTATATATTTAGGCATTCTGTATGTTTTGATTGATGAGTGACTTAATTCTCATTTATTAATTAATTTATTTGTTGGTGAAGGGGATATCAACAGGCAGGAGTGTGCTGATGCTATTGTGTCAACTTTAAATCATTTAAATAAAATCTGATGTTGCTCTTTTATTTTTAATACTTTGTTAAAGTTACAGATATCTTTTTTTCTGATGTGTTTATCCAAGAAAATGTTTAGTGTAATAATATACACTTTTTATATTTTATAATAATAATAATAATGGATTGGATTTATATAGCGCTTTTCAAGGCACCCAAAGCGCTTTACAACATTTTACAACATAGTTGTTTGTCAATTCTAAATAGGCAGCTTTAGCTGGTGAATACGTGACCGTTTTTACAGGTCATGGTTGCATCCTCTACATTTTTGCCAAACAGAAAAAAACTTGCAACTTTGTGCAAGTCCATGAACAGTCAAATTTTGTTTTTGTCTTTTTGTTTCACTTTTGTCCCACCAATCCCGAGAGAGTGAAGCCACAACATCCTCTGCAGTAATTCTAAAATCCTCACTACAGTTCATAACAGGTGTAACAACAAAATATATCAGAGTGTATGAGCAACTTCAGCCATCCCTGAAGTTGAACTCAGTTGTCTGGAAACTTTGGGTTGCTCAGGCAAGCGATCTGGCTTTATTACTCCACAACTAATTTCTGGCTAAAGTCTGGCTTATACAGTGCATTATCATCCATCCAGTTTAACTTTGGGAAGCACAGCATATAAGCATCTGTTCCACAATGTCACAAGATAATACAAAAATTCCATCTGCATCAGCTTTAAATTGAATTTTTAACACATTTAATTATGGTTGTTTGAATAATCCAAAATAAACCTACATTTGCAGCATTCAATGATCTCCCATTGGCCAGTCAGTCATACACTGTCTCCGGGCAAGTCACAGCACATCTGTTAAAGACTCTGATGTGAATAATGAGGCAAAGTATTTTTGAAAAGGTTATGCTCACTAAATCCCACCAGCATGTTAATTCAGGGAAAAAAATCCCCTAAAAAAATTGTATGTTATTTTGCCATTTCGTGAAAGGGTGGTTAATGGTTGCTAGGCATTTATTTCCTGTTTATCATTATTCCTTTTTGATTGTAGGATTGCAAAGGGCATGATGAGGAGAACCCATTTTAGCGCTCACCTGCCACCATCATGCAGGAAAGCTTAAAAGTTTAATTTCAAAACTGAATTCCTTTTGTACTTACAAGAAAACCACCACCTGGTGATCACTGTGCAGCATTTAAAACTGCCAGATTACATCCTCTAAAATGGTCTTTCTGAAAATGCAAAAAGCTTTCAGATAGCTAATAAGGTTAGTGCTGTTCTATAATGAGTTTCACTTCTCTTGCCAGCAGTAAGCATATTCAAATATTTCAAATGGTAACTATATCATTTTGGAAGGACCTTCGTCTTTTGAAAAGTTCATAAAAGTGAGTCTTGGCAGAGACGTACGTGACAAATTTACAGAAAGCTTAGCACTCGGCATAGAAAGAAAGACACGGCAGGCACTTTCAGCTGGGTTTACTTTTGTCTTCTGTTGACAACAGCTGGCGACGTGGGGATTTTATTTTTATTTACGTTCTCTTTACAACATATTACAGTCACCAAAAGTCGTTAGTGGTTCGAAAATGATCACAAGCATTAAAATAAATGTAAAAAAATGTAAGAAGCTCCAGTCATTTCAAATGAAGGAATGTTATTCTGCAACTACGACTAACACGGTTCAAAATACATACAAAACGTGTGTTTAAAAGGCAGTTTTAATGCTGTTTGTCTTACGTCAGGTGTCTGTGTGGCTTTGCTGAAAAAAGAAGAAAACATTCTAACTAATCCATTTGACTGGATAGTTAAACAGCGACTAGTGAAACCAGTTATATCGATGTGGATTTTAGCACCTCCATTCCTGTTATGAATTTTAAAGAAACATTCAAGTCTACGCTTTCCACCCTGCATATTAAGCTCACCAATCGCAGTCCATCTTTGGCTCAGGGTTGGGGAAGGAGCACCTTTAAAAGAAAGCTCTGGGGGAAGAGGAGGCTCTATCTGTAGTGATACATATGGATTTTTGGCTGGGCTTAACACACCAGATAAGTCTCTTCCTCTAAAGATTTCTCCCACAGCAAGCACCTTCTCCCCCCATCTTTTTTTTCCTTCCCAGCCACATCGCGCTGCATCTAGGGCTAACCAAACCCTTATCCACCCTTCATCTTCTCTCTGACTCCGCACAACAACCTTGATTTCCCTTCATCTTTGAATAAAACATACCATAGAGACAGCCACACAGTACCTTCCATAACACACAAGGTCAGAAATATGACATATTCCAAAGAGTTATATTACATTTCCTCCATGCCTCCATAAACATGTTCTCCATGTGTTTTCTTGCACACATGTAAAAAAGCCTCAGAAACATTTGCTTTACTTGGGGTGACATACTGCTTTTGTTTTTTAAACTTCACATGTAATCAAATTTTTAACACTTTTAACAAGACACACATATACATAAAACACGCAATGGCGACCGGAAAAGAGCTAGCTAGATTATAAGTTTTTGTTTGGCGTCTTCAGTGAGGACTAAAGGTGGATTTGTGCCCATCCGTTTCTTTCCTCTGGAAGTAGTGGGCAGAGGAGAACCTTTTGGCTTTCGAACCAGCAGAAAAAAAAGACAGTAAAGGGCCGGAGAAGAAGGGCTGGCAAAGGGACGTGCCCCTTAGGGAGGTGGTGCTTGAAGGGCAAACGAGAGGGCGTTGGTCGATCACTGGTGAACACGAAGGGAGGGGAGAGAGAGAGAGATGTCCATCACCGAGTTGAGAAAAGAGAAGAAGCAAGAGGAGGAAGGACAGAAGAGAGAGGAGCAGAGCATTGAGCTGTAGGCCTGGCAGTCAGATAAGGAGAGGCTTAAAGAGTGGAGTGGATTGTGTGTAGGCCTTTTCTGTGGGGGAATAATGCAGTGCAGACTCACTAACCGGCAGGAAGAGGAAGAGATAAAGGAAGTCAAAGACGTTAAGGACGGCGAGAACGAAACAGGGAGTTTAGAGAGAGGAGATGATTCTCAAGATGGGGGCTGACATGAAGAGCGAATAACAGAGGAGAGGAGACCGCAGAGGAGGCAGGGAGGGAGATGTAGAGAGAGATATCTTGTTACCAGCACACGCTAAAATAATTAGCCCTGGGTTGGCGAGGAGAAACGTGCAAGCGGATTAACTGGACCTAAAATAACTCTGAAGCTGCACCTCTTCCTGGTAAGCTCTTTTGTCAGACTCGTGAGAGCGTTCGCCAGCCTCGGGGGCCGTGACGTCATTCCAGGTTGTCAGTCCCCGGCCGTCGAGTCAACAGCAAACCGCCTCATGCACTTAGCGCAAACAGCACAGCAGGGCCCCCACCACCACCACCTGCTCTGCTCACCTCTCTCTTCCACCCCCTTCCCCCAATCGCCTGTCGTCTGAAAAATGTGCAGCTGTTACAGTAAGCCCGTACGCTCTTATAGGACCAGAAATAGCCCCCTTTAGCCAGGGCAGGGACACAGCGACAACCTCCATTAGCTCAAATGTGAGAGGATTGAATCACCCCGAGCTCGAGGGCTTGAACCTCTATCTGCGCCGGCTGAGAGCAGGAATCATATTTCGCTCCCACTATCACTCTCCTGTCCCTCTCTGTCTCGCTTTTTCTCTGTCTAAAGTCCAGAGTGCACTCGCAGCTCCGCTTAGTGTGTGTGTGTCTGTGTGTGTGTGTGAGTGCGTGTGTGATTGAGTTGTAAACATTAAGCGGGGACATTCAGGGGACTAAACACGAGGGGATATCTTTCAGGTTCCTCTTAAGGAAGTTATGTACATAGTTAGGCCCTAAACAGTTTTACAGTTTGCCCAATGAGCGCATACAGGATCTCCGGCGAGGCGTCGTGAAAATTATTTGACACCATTGCCGCTGATATAGTGGGACTATTCTTACAGCCAGTGCTGTCTTGAAAGAGTAGAGATAATAGAAAATAATGGGGGTTGCATCAGGCTGGGCGGAAAAGGAGGGAGCAGACTAGAGGATTGGAGGCAGTCATGGAGAAGTCAGACCTTTATCTACAGGAGGAAGAAAAGAGGGAAGGGAGGTGAGAGAAAGAGAGAGAGAGAGAGAAACAGGATAGAGCAGTTAGCATATAAATCACTTCTGTAATTTGAATTAACAAGAAAGTCAGGAAATTCACAGTGAAAGGAGGAAGAAATGGAATAGGAGAGGGGAAGAGAAGGAAGATCAGTGTGAGGTGAGAAAGTTGGAGTTTGACATGTCGCCTCTGAAAAAAGCAAATTGGCTTGTCCCTGCAGCCAGGGCTTCGTGATGCGTATCGGACGCACTTGGAGAAAGCTCTTCTTTTTTTTTCGGTGGATAGGATCACAATGAAAGGAACCAGAAAGGCAGAACCCAGGGAGCAGCTTTTTAGATTTTGTTATCAAACCAAGCCGTCTTAGGGTCTCGCTTCAAATGGCATATCTTATGACCTGACAAAAGCACTCGGGGTGCTGGCTGGTGTAAGAGATTATCACGACATCTAAGATCACAGCCAGTATAGCTGCGTTTATAATCATCAGCCTGTGACAGGAGCAGTTATGATTTGACTCATTTATTCAGGGACTCAGGTTAGCGTTGTGGGTTGAAAGCAGGTTTGTGGTTTCTCAATAGACTTCCCACTCTCTTATCTTCGATGGGTCCCCCACCTCCCTCTCTCGTGGTCTGTTATTTGAAGGTGAGCTGATTGGCGAGCCTGGAGAGGAAGCCAAGCGGTTCGGACCTCCCTGTCCCTCCTTCACCGCTGGGGCCCTCCTCACCATTTCTGCGAGTCAGCTCCAGCTCGATGGTCATCAGTACCCGACCCGAGCCCTCCTCTCCTCCTCCCCCCGCCCTCTCTGTTTTTCTGACTATGGTTCGCTGCTGCTGCTTGGGCTGGGCCTTCCCCACTGCCTGGCGTACGGGCTGGAGCAGCCGGTCAGCGAACCCGCCCCAGCCCCTCCCCGTATCCTATTTCTTATCCTTGCGTGACTCCTGCTTCTTCTTTTCCGAGGTGGCCGCCTTCACCTTGGAGGGGTCGGCGGGAGGCACAGGGCCCTGTGGGGGGAGGAGGGAGAGGGGAATTGGGGGGAGAACAGGGGAGGAGAGTCACTTCAGGAGGAAAGGAGCGTGAGGAAGAAGAGAGAAAAGAAGGGGGGGGGTGACACAGGTGTGTTAGAGGTGAGAAGATGAAATATGGGGTTAGCAGGATGGGTGGAAATGTGAAGAGGAGAGAGAAAAACACATTTAGGTGGAAGAGGAGGAGGAGGAGGGTGAGGAGGTAGAGAGAGAGAGTTCTTTTAGGGGAGGGGGTAGCAAGTGAGGGGGGGCGGTGTCCAGAGCTGTAAGGGGGTGACAAAACAGGTAACCATGCGTTAGGATGGGACCCAGTGGCAGGTAGGCTCCATACACCTGTGACAACTGAGTGGCAATTGATGATTAACAAACAGACAAACACACACACACATGCAGAGTAGATTTTGATTGGCTATTGAGCAAATATTTCCCTTGAATTATTTACATATCCAGTGTCTTTGAATTTGGCCTTGGTTTGTATGAATTAACTCTTTGCCGTCCTTGTCTCGGTCAAAAATAGATCCCTTTACTCTACCAGCCACATTCACCCATTCACTCCCACACATTCACGCAGTGCTTTTTATACTATACATACAGCACTTTTACTTTCACTTATCAAACACACATAAATGACACATCAGGTGCAGTTTCAGGGTTTTGAAATATCTCGCCCAAGGACGCTTTCGCATGCCGACTGAAGGCACCGGTGATAAAACCACCGACCTTCTCATTAGTGGACGATCTGCTATTCCTTCTGAGCCACCGCTGGATCCTTCAAAGAAAATGTTTACAAATGTCTCAAATTTAGCTGGAAAGTGTTTTCATCTAGGTTACATTTCAGTGCTGAACATTATTCCTCTGACTGGAGTTCACTACGGAGTGAAGACCTTTAGCTCAATGCGAGGAAGCCGTTTAAACACTGTTGAAAGTGCCGTTGCAGATGGAGCCGGGACAGTTAAACGCCACGCATTGAACTCTTTTTAATTATTTTTAAAAGAACGCTTTTTCATGATTAAAATCGAGATAATTTTGCTTTAAAGTCTGACTTTGTGACTTATAAATAATTATACTGTTGTCATTTTTCTTCTCCCGTTTTTATGTGTTTCGCTTGTTGTTCAAATACATAAATGGTGAAAATCCAATATGTTTGCACGACCCTATTGAAAAGAAATGCGTCTCTTGGGGGGTTAGCCTGTTAAATATAAAACATGTTTTGATCCCAGACACGCTTCATTCGACCATTAAATACTAGATGTCTGGTATATGTTTTAGACTTTTACAGTTACACCAAGAACAGAAAAATTAAATCATTTCCAGGGTAGCTGCACTTTGAGGCACAGCATCCCATCACATTTAAAAAGGGCAGTTCCAGGGTCAGAGTGGCAACAGAAAATTAAATATTTCTGAAGTATCTAACTGAGCTACTGAATAAATAATAACTAAAGTGTGCAGGGGAATAGTCGTTATAAATCTTCAACACTGTTTTGCTGTAGCTGTGGTCAGGGACAGACCTGCGTAATCTCTTAACATCATCCAGGCCTCCGGTTACCCTTTGAGGGTTTGGGTTAAGGTTAAGTTATGCATCATAACAGAAGAACTGAGAGCTAGGTACACTTCACCTAATTTTTAAAAGTAACATGCTCTAGTTTGAGAGCACGCTTGTTTAACCTGTGGCTAAAACACACTCTAACCCTAAACCTGAACGAGCCAAACTCTTTATTTAGCTTCTGCTTATGTAACTTTGCAGTTTTACTGGCAGTCCTTCTGTTTATCGTTTGTGTGTTTTCTAAAAAAAAAAAATCTCCTATAAGAAATCTATAAACGCAGGAGGAGGAGAGAGGGAAAATGAAGTAAAGTGTTGCTTCATTTGAGCACAACAAATCCAGGAGGAAAGACTTGACCAAGTGGAGATAAGGTCAAGGCAACACTTAACTTTACAATAACTGTATTCCAGTGCATTAACCCCTGAGTTAACCTATTGAAAACTATCACAAGCGCATGATAATGCTTTGATGGAGCCTAATAAAACTTTGCTCGTATGTAATGGTTTTTATAATGCCATTCCTTTTGAACCCCGGGTCAGCACAGTGTTGTCGTGTTACAGAGAACAGAGTGAAGAGGGAAGCGTGCCGGATATGAGGCTTTGAGACTGAAATACTTCTCCTCTAATACGTGAGGTTAGTCAACAGTGGAAAGCACACTAGAGGCGGTTTCTACCCACTGAAGCTCCCAGTAATAATACCCCGCTGATTGCATTACAAAATTTATCTTCTTTAATTACGCACTCTGCAGAAGCTGCACACACAGACGGCAGTTGAGACACACAGTGCAACCAACTCGACAGGGAAGCTGCAAGGGCCGTCCGGTGTCATTATCTTCGATCATGCTTACATTCTCTCATACATCACTGTATTGTTTACCATTATGCATCCCACGATAGGCTCGAGTTTTGCACTGCAGTGTTTTCCATAGCTCCCACGCTAACGATGGGCTTGCTTCGTAAACACACTCCAGCCTGCTTATGCAGAACGCAGTACCACCCTCGTTACAGGGGCTGCACACACTTCAAAGGAAATGTGGGTACAGTGGCAAAATAGGAGGGACTGGCGGGGAGGTAGATAGGTAGGTAAGTGGCTGCGTCCCGTGCTGCATACTAAAAAGAGAAGGTGACAGGTGAGGAGGGAGATTGAGAGGTAGATGAAGAGCGAGAGGTAGTGATTTTCTGTCTGGAACCAAAGCTGATCAGAACCCAGAATACCTGAGGAGGGAGAGGAGAGAAACTGGAACGGGAGAGAGGAAGGGGGCGGCGGGGCGTGGAGTGGAGGGTGAGGAGGCAATCGGCAGAGAGAAAGAGAGAGAGAGGGGGTTAAAAAAAATGAAAGAGCAAAGAAGGAGTTACAGATAGATGCTTCTAATGGTCAGCAAGGTAGTCGAAGGCATGGAGAGAAGAGGAAGATGCGACTGAAGAGTGGGAGACAGGGGACCGGATAAAAGGAATCTGAATGAGAGAGAGAGTGTGCGAGGGAGGGAGTGGAGTGAAGTGAGGCAATTGGGGAGTGGAGAAGAATGGGTGGGTTGTGTGTCTGTGTGTGTGTGTCTGTGCTCAGATCGATACTGAGTGCACTCAATTATCATTCCAGTACAGTGCGTGTGTGTGTATGCGTGTTCAATCCTGTGAGCTTTCTTATGTGTGTGGCTGCAGGGTAAAGTCCTCTTCCACAACTCCACCTAATGGGGAGTAGCGGGCACCACAGGGTTCCTTTGTCTCTCTGTCTCGCTCACCCTGTTGTTCACTTCCCTGCCCAAAAGCCTTTTTTGAGATTTGTAGTGCAAGCCCAGCAAACAGAGGAGCGACGAAGACGGCGATGCTGATGCAAAATTGTGTCATGTCAGCAGAGCCTCCTAATAAGGGCTATTTGATCAAACAACCACTTATGAGCGCACTGTAAACTCCCACGAGTCCTCTCTGTGTGTGGTGCAGCTAGAAGACCAGAACCAGCTCAGAGGAGCAAAATAAATAAATAAGCTAAAACACACTGGAGAGTGAGCTCAGATGGAAAAGCTGTTTTCGCTGTATATTTTTCTTCCAAGCAGAGACTTGCAGGAGAGTAACTGCAAATGACAACGTTGTCAAATATTTCAGTGTCCTTTTGGCGGCGAGTTATTTATTCATATATGCACTGTCATCCGCCGCAGGCACTTGAGAGCAACTGACTGCAGCTCAAGAATAACCTGACAATCATATGACAGTAGAAAGGAAAGAAGAAGACAGAAGGAGGAAGCGGGGCTCCGGGGAGATGAGAATGAGTGCACTTGTTTAAGGTAGGAGGAAGTCTCGGTCCTTGCCGGTGTCGCCCTCTAGGTTTACGCTACAGGGGCAACATGGCGCACTCCGGAGCCCGCCACCGCTTTACAGTTTGCTTCTACCTGTGGCTAAATGACTTGCTGTTACAATAACACCTTTGATCTCCTGCCGCGGATATCTTTACACGTCTCTCGTTTCAAAGCCGAGTCTTGATTGTTGAAAACGCCTTGAACTCAAATCCTTTGACTTCTGTCTCTCTATTTTTTTCTTTTTCTTTTTTTATTATCAGCATGCAAAGCATACAGTCGATTACAACCCTGCAGCCCCCACATTACCACAGAGTAATCAAACAGAACTTGCCCTGGTGCACAAAAGAATACAAGCCACCAAAATGTCTGATTAATCCACCTCTTGAGGCTATCACACCCCCATGAGGAACAGAAGGGGGAAAAAATACACCAACTCCTTGGCGTGCAGCAGCGTAAAACCACTGATAACAGCCCAGACCATAATAGACCCCGTGATTTTCATTTGACTCCCAGTGAGCAAAATCAGCAGCTCCCGTCCATTTCCCCACTGCGAGCAATCATAGTCCCATTCAGTAAGGCAATAGCATTAGTGCCATAACCTGGCCTCGGCCATTTCACAGTCACTGGTTTGAGTTTTTCCTTCTTTTTTTTTGTTTTTTGCCCCGTAGCTGTGTACTGGCACCATAGTGTTAGGACGCCTCCCATCCCACCCCCGAGGGAGCTGAAGCAGTGGTGAGGACCACGAGAAAGAAAGGTGTGACGGTGTGGGCTTTAAAGCACTACGAACGCTGAGACGACACAAGAATTTAACAGCTTGAACACTGTTATTAGTGTTAGCGGGCCCGGCTTTGAATGGCATGTTATTTTGTTGTTGATATGTTGCTGAGAGGAGGAGCCGGCTGAGTGTGAGGGCATACTCGAGCTGGTTGGACTGGCATCGGGGGAATGCGATTAGGAAACTGTGCCGTTATGCACTGTCATGTTGGATGTGTGCTATTGTGTTGCTGCACTGCAACAGAGGAGATGAATATTCCCTCTGACAACATGTTTCCTGAGCCCAAATACTCAAACACTGAATGCCATTGTAACCTCTCCAAAAGCACATCATTTTACTATTAGCGCCTGAATGTGACAGCAAACCAATCTGTTGCTTTTGGTGTTGTCGGCTGGATGTGTATATGCGCCGGTCTGTGTGTGTGTCTGTGTGTGTGGTGGGGTTGGAAGGAGGCAGAGGAAGAAGAGGAGCGGGGGCAGGAAGGAGAGGAAGAGAGGCATGTGGAATAAGTAGAAGGAGAAACTTGCCTGTCTCTGCTGTGAACCCTCTTTCTTTTTCTTGCCATGTTTGCTGGAGGGGACAAAAGAAAGACAATGTCAGGATGTCGAATCTATCTCTCCCTCCAGTGGTCACAGGGCTGCATTGCCTGGCAGCCATCATAAAGAACATCAACTTAATCTACTGGCCCTGTCTCAAGCACAGCCCCCAGGTGCTAGATGTGTTAAGATCTCATAAGACTGGAAGATTGGAAGGGTATAAGCAAGATGATGAATCTGTCATTTTCATGATCTAGTAGATAATCCACTCAGAAACCTTCACTTCACTACTTTTAATCATCTCGCCTTGGACCTGAGCAGTACTGTTTTTAGATTAAATCTAAATCGAGAGATCATTATCTGTGTCTTTACAGCTGACTAACTTCAATTTTAAACTCCGCACACCTAACCAAATCAAATCGTGGTACAGCAGTTATGCCAGCTTGGCCACGCAGGTGTCCATGCCAGGGATGGGCTCCGGCTTCAGCTCCAGTCCCTGGCAAAAACCCGACTGGCAGAGAGCCGCCGGCCACAGGCCGGGCACTGACCTGACACTGAGGCTGAAGACTCGGCGTGCCACCAGGAACCTCATCAGGTAGTAGATGACCACGATGAGCACCAGCAGGCCCAGGACCACCCCGATGATAGCTCCTGTGATCACGCCAGCCTGGATGGGCACTATGAGTGGACGAGAGGAAAAAGCAGATGAGGAAAGGTCAAAAAGGACAAAGAGGGAAAAGTGGCAGTGGAAAGCAAATGCCAGGTTGAAGTCAGGAGTGTTCATAAGAAAAAAAAAAGTGCAACGAACAAAAAAAAAAAAAACAGTAAAGGAGATGGAAAAGAAACGATGCTGTCATTTGTGGGAGGAAATTGGTAGGAGAGGAAAGGGTAAACAAAGCTAAAAGGAAAGTGAATAAGAGATGAAAGCAGCAAAGAAAAGTAAAGCAAAAGATAAAATAAAGGTTGAATGAAAGATTAAAGATACCAGCACAGTGAAGGTAGAGAAGGAGATGAAGCGACAGAGAGATAAGGTAGAATAAAGGTGAGATCAGAGAGAGAGTCATGGAGAGAGGTGCTGAGGGAGAAAGTGGAAGACGATGGCGTAGGGGATGGAAGAGAGAAATGGGAGGAGAAGCTGAGAAGGAGGGGGAGAGAAGAAGTGAAAGGGAGGCAGTGATAGCAATCGCAAATAGAGAAAGAGATAAAATTGTAATTGATTTCATTTAACGGGAGGTGCGAAGAATTCTAAATGAGGCAAAGCAACGACTGGTTTGAAGACAGTCGCTTGATTCGGATGAACGGCGAGAACTGAGATTAATTTCAGAGTTTCAAATGATTAAAACAAATGAGAACAGTTCACTTTCAATGGAAAAAAAAAAAGAATCACTGAAATATAGCATTCAGGGCGGGTGGGAATCTAGCAAGCAGGAATTTAATTTAGGAGACAAACCCCCCACAGGACGTCTCACCTTTCTCAAACACCAGCAGTCGGACACTGGAAGGCCGGCCCACTATGTCAGGGGGGTTCTTGGCGTCACAGGTGAAGGTGCCGTTGTCATTGAGCTCCAGGTTTTTGAGCAGGATGGATCCGTCACGGCGACCTGGGTTTCCCACAAACTCCAGTCTGTCTCTAAAGGGACCCTTGTTGTCAACGTAGGCAGCACCACCAGTGTAGTGGAAGATCTACAAAGGACAGTCAACACACTGTCACTCTGACTAATGCTGCATTTGGATGTTTAGTAAGTAGAGCAGCAGATCAGACCTGTGATTTCCTGCAATAACAAATTTTGCCACTATTTGTGTGCATTTTTAAAAAAATATAGAGATGCACGAAGCACCTGTCAGGGGGACACTCATGGAGCATTAGAAAAAAATAGGGCACAGCTTTTAAAACTGGCAAGCAGCTTTACACGAGGGCCAGAAAATAATATTCAAAAGCAGCTCCTGAGGGGTGTAGCAAATGTGACGCCAATTACTACCGCACGAAAAACATATACAACATTTATAACTAATATATGGTGGATAATTGATAACTGAGGGGGTTTGGGGAATTCCAGGGAGTGGACCAAATCCCAGTGAAACATATGAGCAGTCTATTGTTTTGCATTTATAACCTGTTAATTATTAAGTCTATTCAGCGTGCTGCCATTACTGCAGCAGCAAGTCTACAGTCATTACCGCTGCCTGCTGACACTGACTGCGGTGACCTATAGATAGTTTAACTGACAGAGTTAGCCAGTTTACTGTTTCTGATGCAGACGTTGTGCTTGTTTGGTTGCCCTATTTAGAGGTTCTTATCTTTCCCAATAATACAACAGTAGGTTGATTAAATTAGCCCATTCTTGATTTATTCCACCACCACAGCTCCCAGAGCAAGAGCTAGCTACCTGTTTCACTGTATTAAATTAAGCAGATGCACACTAATCACTGTGGTACTGCAGTTAGCCATGATGTTGTTACTGGGAACAAAGCACTTTTTCTTAATAGTTTTGGTCTGTTTCTTGTGCACATCTTGTGCTCTGCACACACAGGTTAATGTATATGGTCTCAAACCGGGCAGCTTACAGCTTATTGAAGGCTTGTAAATCTCACTCCTGCTGGACCAGCTTAAACTGCAGTATTGACTGCACAGTGTTGTCAAAGGTAGTTTTACATGTAAAGCAATTTAAAAGCCGGAAGCAAAGGAGAGCTTTGCATTTAGATGTCTGCATATTGTCGTGGCTTCTGGTTCTTCTTCCTGGAAGAAGTGCCATGACTTTTAAAATGATGACACGCCGTCACCAAGTATCGATTATTAAACATTAAATGGTCACAGTGGCAGAATAAGGGTGATGCTCTGGATTTTACAAGGTCAAGGTCAAATGTGTCTTTCAAGGTTTCATCTATAAATAAAGACCTGAGGCCTGCGGTTGCTGTTACCAAGTCCCACGTGAAAAGAAGAGGACCTTTCATATGATTAACGTGTCAGAAATCAAGTATGACATTTTAAAGGGACAAATGCAGCGTGACAACAGATAGAGATATGAAACTGTAAATCTGTCCAGGCAGGGAAAGAAATGAGCGACTGAAGATAAGTGAGGAAAAAAATAAATAAAAGAAGAAGAGAAGTCTAGTTTCAAAGTGAGGCCACCGCGGGAGACAGATGAAGGCGAAGGAGGTGAGGGAAGGACATAATGAGAGAGGAGGGGAGGGACAAAGAAGGTAGAGCTGTGGAGGAGGAGATTAAGGGAGGTGGACAGAGGGAGGCGCAGTCAGGATGGGGAGATAGAGAGATTAGAGAGATGGCAGGATGATAAGGGCAGGGAGAGTGAAATTAAAGAGCAGGAGGCAGGTGATGCAGCGGGAGGAGTGGGGAGATTAGCAGAGAACGTTGCTTTTAGTTAGTGCAGATGTTAGAGTAAACTGAGTACTTGTGTATGATGACATTTCAGATATGCACAGTACTGCATTTGCTGGATTAAACATGGGTTTGTTTTTGGATAACCGTGCTCCCTCAGTGCTCTACAAATCACTTTGTGAATTTTGGAAGACATTTAAAATACAGACATCCGAAGATTAAAGAACATCTCCCGAGAGAAATCAAATCGCGTGGCCTCCAAAAGAAAACCACACCTTCTTCCTATTATCGGTTTTCTCCCTTTGCTTGCTGTGTTTCACAGAGATGGTGAAAACAATAAAAAGTCTTTTGGCAGAAAATATAGACATTGTTGGCAAGTCTAAATTTCTGTCAGTGCAGCAGACTTGTGTACTTCCCTCCTAAATATTTATACATGACTTTGTGAATGTGAGAATAGTGGGAGTAAACAACATAAGAATGTCATTCATGCAAATAGCAAAAAAGGAGGGAAGGCTCTCCTGCTGCAGCCCGCCTTAGTGATTTACATCTGGCTCTTTAGCTGCCAAATCCTCCATTATTTCAACAGCTAGACGCTATCGTTGGCTGTCTGCTGTATAATTCTGGACAAGAGATGTTTTACTGACACAGCTGCATGCTGCAGATGAAAACAACACTGTTGTGGGCAGGGAAACAATGGCTTTATAGATACCACACTCGGTGACGTTTCGCTGGAGTTTCATCAAGTGCAGCTTTGATGCGACTATACTTGAATTGCTTGTTCCTTTCAAAGTAGCCGACCTATAAACACACAACCTTTCATTTTGCATAGCGTGTGTATATGTGTGTGAATTTGAGTATTACAGAGATGGAGTCCCGTGAGCCATCGGGCCTGTATGTCCAGGAGAAGGTGACGTCCTCCGAGGTCCAGCGCCAGGAGAAGAAAGAACAGGAGAGTCGGATGTCAGAGCCCACCAAGGCGTGCCGCTCCCAGCCAGTGTAAATCGCTATGGCCTGGGACTGCTCAGGCACTGGGAGACACAAAGCAGGTTTAAGTGGTTAATTCACACATAGAATAAAACAAAATATTCTGGGAGCTCATATTATTTTTGATACTATGAGCTGACCTTCAGGAATCTAAATCTGTAACTACAAAAACACATGTACATAGTTGTTAGTGTGAGCTGGTATAAAAAAAATTAACATGCACTGTTTCTTAGAATACCTTGAGTACCTTTGTGAATATTTTTACACCTGAACTGTTATCAATAGACACAATGTAGTCCTCTTTTAGCATAATCCTAGGTGCATGCATATACATCCAGATAGTCACTGACAAACTGCACATTAAGTGGGGTCAAATGTGCCATTGATTCAGAGTTGCACTCAGTAAATATTTGGGTTGTCTCTGAAAGGGGGAGCTTCATTTTCTCCATTGGTATGGATAATGTTGGCCTAATCATGTGCACAGTTTATGCTTGAATAATATTTAATGATCTATGTTAATTCAGTCTTGGCTGCAAAAATCAATATTTTAACTTCCTCCAAAAATGCACTCAGCATCTCAAACAACTACCAAAGCCCCTCGGAGCTGCACAGCCTCGCCGCTGAGCAGTATCATTTTTTTTGTATTGTTCACTTTCCCTTGGACCGCGCCACCAACGAGTCACAGTATTCTCACTGCTGTATCAACACAAATGCCCTTAAGCACTCTGGAGTTTTCAACACCCAGGGAGTAAAGTTCGCAGCTTTCGCTGTGCACATCCTTGAGCGATAGCCAACCCCCGCAAAACTTGTCAATGAAATCACGCTTGACGTTTTTAATTAAAATTCCGACAAAACATCTGACAGGAGGGAGTTTAGAAAGCTGCCTCCTCGAGAGCAAAAACTCTCAGTTAAAAAGCTGCAATGCTGCTGCTCTTTAAAGTTACAAGCTTGGAGACACCTGCTTCGAGAGAGAAGCACAGATGGACGGTGCTGACCCATTTACTGGAATGCATGCAAAAAGAGACTGAATCTTCTACAGGTGTACTGTTGGCCTTTTAGATTAAATCAATACAGCAAATGCCAAGATATCAATTAAAATGCTTTAGCTAAGTGTTAATCCAGTGTAGTGGGAGGTATTAGAGTGCACTCTGAGATTGATTTAGTATCAAAGCTATTAGACCTTTTTCATTGTCATCAAGTTTATTAGTTTTCAGGTAGCACAAAACACACAAAAACCCACTTTGCCATATCCTCACATCAATAGAAAGATCATTTCTACATCATCACTTTCAGTAGATTAAGTTAAGTGTGAGCTTTTTTTGTTAGAGAAGTCCTCAAAAATGAAGTTAAAACTTTAAAAGAAGATGTTTTCTTTCATTTTTCCCCCCGTTTTTTTGTTGTTGTTGTTGTTGTTGTTTTACCTATTCCCAGGAGGGCAACCGACGTCAGCGCCAAAAATGTCAGCATGGTCTCTGGCTTCTACGGAGCTCCCAAAAGACTGATGCTGCAGACCCGACTGGAGTCGGTCGAGGAAGAGTCCCTCTCTGGAGGGAGCGTGAGTGGAAGGAGGAGAAAGAAAGAGGTAAAAGAGAGTGGAGGGGTGCAGGATGCCAGGACAGAGGGCTTCAAAACAGGACAACAACAGAAAACCCACTGTCCCAAGTTTTATACCCAACCACACCCCTCGTTCAGGCCTCAGCCCGGCCCATTCCTCCTCTCCTCACACTCCCCTCCTCCCGGCTCGCTCCATTTCCCTCTCTGAAATAAATGAGCGCATGCTGTCTTTTGAAGTGGAAAAGAAAGGCAGGTGACAGACACCTCCTCAGTACAGTAGTTGGTGAATTAATTGGATAAACAATAGGCAACTAGGGGCGAATTTGCAAAGTATGTGCGACATTACAGAGTGATGAATGTGATGTGTCACATTCAACCCTCACCTTGATGTGACTGAGCTGACAGGAGATGCTAATTAACACTTAGTGTGTAGGTGCAGGTAAAGGCGTGTGACGGGGACTCGTGACCATATGCGGCTGCTCTGTATGTGATCACTGCTCGCATGTTAGTATAACATGGAGAGATCCAGCAGAGAGGTCAGTCCAGGGCTCTCTCCTCCATCCCCCATGCCTCACCCCTCATTCTCCTCTCCTTGCACTTTCACCCTGTGGCCCAAACAATGCACCAACTATTTTCTCTCATTCTTCCCCCTCTTCAGATTCCTGTCATTTGCTGACGTCTCGCACTCTAACACAAAGGAGAGAGAGTGGACAGGGCCTGACTGGTGTTTGCCTGTCTGTCAATGGGGCTTTCTTCCTCTCCCTTTCTTTTTCCCTGCCCAGACAAAGCTGCGTATTGAAATCGCAGCACCCACTCCTCACTTTTCTAGTGGCACAGACAGCAGTAGAGTGTGGGGAGAGACATGCTATATATAGATGGGTTGATATGAGGACAAGAGAAGAAGCACCGACGTGAAAGTGAGGCAGCGGCGAGATACAGGCGCAGGGTGAGGAAAATATGAGAAGGAGAGCAACGGTGTGAGCGAGAGTGAAATAAAATAAAAAAAGTCTGATTTCTGGAGGTTTCATTCAATCATTTTGTCACCCGTCATGAATATGGATTCATTTAGCCGCTGGCATATTTGTAGTGAATACATGCTCAAATTAGTAGTTCTCCTCTAGCTTCAGCAAACACACAAGCTGGATACACTCAACATTGAAGTGTAAATCATATCAACCTTGATTCAAGTCCTGCTGCCTCTCTTTAGAATTTGTATATGATGAGTGAGAAGAGCTGGCACTTGACAAGGACGTCCACTTTACCCACTTCACGTCATTATTACACTGAGCCCACTTATCCAAGTTTTCTGGGATAAAAATCAAGGCTCTCGTTTTGCAAGGTAGCACAAAGCCAAGAGAGCAGCAAAGCGCCGAGCATCAGATCAACTGTCTCTCACGTTTCAGACGACAGCATACATTTTTTTTTTTTTTTGCCACTTGTGACAGCCACTCGTTCATCTTAACTCCTCAGATACCCCCCTGACGGATCAGCTGAACAAAATGGACCATCTGCCAACTTGTTGGCGCCATCAACTGTCTAAGCTTTGGCTTGAATGTCTAAATCGCGACATCCTTAACAATTATTGCAGATCCTGCCTTCAGGCCCCAGAGAAACAGGGGGATTCTTTATGAGTCTGGCAGGTGCAGAATGTGGCAAGCACCCAAACTCGTCAGCACCGAGCGATGGTGGCAGCGGCAGCGGCTGAGCTTGGCAAGCAGAAACTGTATCACGTATAGAGCGAAGGCCTCCATTCCTTTAGCTGGCAGTGATATAGCACACTAATGCAGGAGAGGGAGAGCTCATCTGCTGCTAAATTACACAGAGAGGAGAGGTAGAGGAGAGGGGAAAGAGGTACCAGCGGGAAACAGCGGGGAAAACTCGATCTGTAGACCAATTTTAACATTTTTTCTTTTTTTTAGGAAAATTATACACAAGTCCTCAGCTGCACTTTAGTCATATTGAGGTGGACAAGGCTTCACATCAATTGGTGTTATTAGAGATGACTGAATACGCAAAGTACCTCAGGCTTTAGCCACTGTGCGAATGAAACCATCTCAGCTGTCTGCCTGTGTAACCCATCAAGCTTGTTTTCACGGGTGGAGACAGTGGCCTCAGTTGTATTTGGTGAGGGCATGTCATTAGACACCCATATAAATTTATAGAGCACATTTCCTTGTGATTTTCTCATTTCCTTTGACATCAAATTATTTCCAATGGAATGAGGAAAAAAGAACATACCAAGCACACTTTGAAAAGCCCACAGATAAACACAGGCTGGGAAGGCATCCCGAGCTGTAGATGTTAGGGGCACTTGTCAGCTCTATCCATGTCTAATTTTTCTGCAATGTGGAGTATGTTTGTCACAGCTGAGTGCAGCACTGATCACAAGGCAGGCTGGCAGATGTGCAGATGTCTTTTTCGAAATGTGGAGGGCTTCTGCGAATGAAGAGCCGCTTTAAGATGGGACTGCTGGAGGGTTTCTTGCCGGTCGAGATGGGAAAAAGACAGAAGAGATACACACCACAGAGGCTGGTTCATACCAAGGTCAAAAGACTAATGACTGTCAACAGCGATCCAATGGAGTGCACTGCAATCTCAACCCCTTAAGCACAAGCATCTCAGTGTGGGCCAAAGTGAAGCGCTGAGAAGTGGGGAACAACAACTGCTGCCATCATAAACCCATCACAAAGCGGTCTCGTTAGCGACTGGATCGACTCGCAGTTTCGCTGAAGGGGTTGAATAATCAAGCGAAACATTTCCATAACCAAATAAGGCAAATGAGCCATGGCGAGCAATTGGCCAGAAAACTGTCAAAAGTTCAGGCTAGAAGGCAGGATTAAATATAAATACAGCCGTGTTATTCCACCATGGGTTTCTAATAGGAGGCAGGTTAACGATGCAGCAACAACAACAAAAAAAAAGGTCAACAGAAGAAAGAGTAGATGACCAAAAGTATGACATAGGTGTGCATTCATTAGTAATCTTTGACATTTAGAGAAGTTATTCTAAGTAGTGGGAAGTGTGTTTCATAGAGCAGCAGCTGCAGCTGCTTACAGTTTAGAGTCAATGGTTTTATTTTCACTGTTTCTGTAAATGTGCAATGATATGAAAGCATCATTGGATTTACAAAGAAAAAAAAATTCAAATTCTTTAGCGAAACTGTCGTTTGTTTTCCATACTCTTCATAGCTATCCAAATCTATCCTACTTGAAAAAGTAATCACCCCCTAAACCTAACAGCTGTCTGTGCCATGTTTGCCAAACAAGAACTACAACCAAGCGTTTGGAATGACTGACGAGACTTCCACGTCGCTGTGAAGAAATTTTGGGCCACTCTTTGAGCATGAACGGCACGTTTAAGGACATGCTGGGACATCTCAATTTGATCAAAGTCCAGACTGACGACGCCCGCCAGAGCTTTCAAGCTGGTGTGTTTCAGGTAACGGTCCTGCTACATAACCCGAGTACATTTGAACTTTCTTCCACAGGATTTTCTGGTAGAGAGCAGAATTCATGGTTCCTTCAATTATGGCGTCCAGGTTCTGAAGCAGCAACTCCACGCCATGCAAACTACCAACACCATGTTTGACTGTTGATATAATGTCATTTTAATGAAATACTGTTATTTTTGTGCCACGTGTAACAGGACTCAAAACTTCCAAAAAGTTAAACCTTTGTCTTTTCAGTTCACAGATTGTTGAGTCATTTTCTTTTTATAAATCTTAGATCAACCTCTTTGTTCTCTTTGGTCAGCAGTGGTTTTCACCTTGAACTCTCCCATGGATGCCATTGTTGCTCAGTCTCTTTCATATTGTCAACTGAAACACGAGAAGTCTGCAGTTCCTTTGCGACCTCCTGAATAAGTCGTCGATGTGCTCTTGGAGTAATTTTGGTAGGTCGCTCCTAGGAAGGTTCATCACCGTTTCAAGTTTTCTAAGTTTTCTCCATTTGTGGATAATATCTCTCAGTGTGGTTTGCAAGAGTCCTAAAGCATTAAAATGGGTTTGTAAGACTTTCAAGACTAATAGATGTGACTGGATGTTTCTCAGTTGTTTCTTTACATTGTGTCATATTTTGTTGCTTTGTTAGTAGGTTCTATGTATATGATTTATTGATGCGCAATAATGAGGCCTGTGTGTGTCAACTCAGATTTTCAATAAATGTAGTTAGTCACAGTTAATTCACACAGGGTCAGGTAACCTTTGACAAATAGGCAAATAAATAAATCAGAAAGCAGGGAAATATTTTCTACAACTGACTGCAACTGTGCAAGAGGGGAGGACACACTTTGCACCGATCACTAGTGAAATCAAGCTTCCATGCTCACATCCACAGCTATGCCCAGTTTAGAATCATCAGTCACCTTCTGCATGCATGTCTGCAACAAGCACTCTGAGAAAACCTCTATATGCACTGGAAGAAGATGCAAAAACTGCACACTACACCTGACCGACCAACAGGTTTGCACAAATTTGGAGCACTTGCTAGCTGGTTTTCATTGTTTACTGGATGTAGACTGGTGTTTGTGAAGGTCACGTTGTCTAACACAGCTCTCCGCTCTCCACACCACTCCGCTCCCATGTCAAATAGTCCTTGCAGAGCCTAGGGGTGTGTTTTGATGGTCCCACTGAGCTCAAACCAGATGGGATGGCGTGTCACTGCAGGATGTTGCTGTAGCCCTGCTGCTCAAAACAGTGTTGCTTTGAATGCTGAATAAATTTCCAGCAGTCTCACCTGCTAAGTCCCCCCTCCCCAAAAGCCACACACCATTACAGCTCATCCTCTGTCCTTCATAGTGTGAAGCACACATGCAGATGCTCAGCAAACCAAAGTCCAGATTTCCACCTCATCTAATGTGTATTTGTTGAGTTTATTGGCCTTGTTTTTCTTAATGTCCTTCAGCAGTGGTTTCCTTGCAACAGCTAGAGTATGACAGACTGATTCACACAGACTTCACCTAGCAGTTGAGGTTAAGATACTTGAACTCAGGGAAGCACCACTGTGATGCTTGTGGTGCCTGAGGTGCTTTTTTTCAGACTGACTGACCTTCATGTCTTAATGTAATGATGGACTGCTGTTTCAGTTTACTTGGCAGCGCTGTTGTTGCCATTGAAAAGGGGTTTATTTGCTGTGCTGTACCAACATTAGCTTGGCACGGGGAAAAAAAGATTATTTCAAAGAAAAAAATAAGGTAATACATGTTTTTTTAAATCTCTTTTGATGAGTCAGGTGATGTGAAGAATCGCAGACATAAGCAGCATTGTTTTACACTGTCAAAACAGAGGGGGGAAAACATCAAATATGTAACTGTGTCCAAAGTATAGACAGCCACAGCATGTGATAAAATTGTAAACTGTGATGTAACACCTGAACACATAAAAACCAGCTGAAAAGCAGGAAGTTTATCATGATGAAAGGGAATAACTCATTAAAATTGTTTTTTTCGTGTAAACTCTGAAACAAATCTTTGATGTCTGAGCAAGCAGAGAGACTAAAGGATGAATGTGAATATCTACACACAAGTGTCATTTACAGGAAAGGATTACAACGGTTATATTTCACAGTGACGCCTCAGCCATTTGAAGTTCAGTCATGCATAGGTTCTTTTTTTATTTTTAATTTTGTGGAGAGCATTCCAACTTTTCTCCTTTATTGCCTGGTATTTTTTCACTGTTTGTGCTTAATAAAAAAAAGTCAGTAAGATTGAAAATATGTCTAATAAAATCGTGGCTGAAAAACAGTAGAGTCACACTGCTTTGTGAGTCCAGATGTCTGTGATGTATCACAGCCTCTCCATAGGAGGTATGTGGTATCGCTTTTGTGGACCTCCTGTTTGTGGAGATGTTTTATATGTCCTAGTTAGTAAAATGCTGTTAAACTAACTACGATATGGTATGAACGTAAGTCGCGTTTGTTATACTTGGCATCCACTGTTGTTAATCTAAGTCTATCAAGGTTATTGTACTTAATCAAAACTTAACAAAAAAAAATAAAGCTAAGTGCAATTTTAGTTAACTGAAATAAAAACTAGATTTTAGGGTAAAAACAGATATTTTGTGTTTACAAAACTTTTATAGGAAAATTCACACACTGACACTTTATTAGGTACACCTTATTAGACCCCCTTTTGCCTTCAAGCTATTTGATCAGAAACCTGCACATCTCTGGAAGCTCTCTCCCTGTTTCTCACACAGATGGAGCAGATACTGGCCCTGCTGCTGGACCTTATGTAACCTTAGTCTCCTGGTTTCTCCTTCACACTGTTCAGATACTTAATGGTCATTTTATATTTCTATTTCCAAATAATCTTACCAGTAGTTGTCTCCTTCTCACCAAGCTTCTTGCTGACGGTCTTGTAGTCCAGCCTACAGTTTTACCCCTGACATCCTTTCACAACTCTTTGGGCTTGCCCATGAAGGTGAAATGGAGGAAACTGATTCTGTGGACAGATGTGCCGTATACACATAACAAATTTAGACCAGAAGTATCTACAATCAATTAATCAGTTACAATATTTGTACTATATGAGCACACAGTCAATCTATGAGAGACAGAAATCTGGTTGGGTTTTAGGGGATCAAATACTTCTTCCACTTAATGTCACCAAAATCAGTTTATAACTTGTGTTTCTAACTTTCATAAAAACTAGACTGTTAATTTCTTTGTAAGTGAACAAACTTACATATTCAGCAGGGGATCCAATCATTCCCACACTGTATGGATGCAGAAATCTGGATGGGCTGGACTTCCTGTGCTTCAATGGGCTGTTGGTACTCATGCTACCAGCAGTGACGCTATCAAAAAGCAAAACCAGAAGGGATAAAGAGAGGACAACGGTCTGCTGCAGACAACTTAACTCCTTATTTGGAGGTACTTTTATTATTTGTCTTTCCTTATTTATTTCGAGGACAGTGGTGTCCACTGTCTTACTGACAGTGAGCAGCTGGTTATGAACATGTCATCATTCAACTTATGCTTGCTCTAGTGTCAAGGGATACCACTGGGGGGGGCTTAGTCAGTAATGTGTTTACATTCAAGTGGCACAGATCTCAAGCACCAGCAGAAATTATGACCCTTGTCCACTTTGAGCATGGAAAAACTGAGTGTGGGTGGTGGTGGTGGAGGGGCAGTCAACAAATGTCTGATTTTCAGGATGCTGCTCAACCATGAGAGATATCGCTGCTAAACTTTTTCCCTAATTAGGTCTGTTTTTGTGCTTAAATCTAAATAATTTAAGCACAGCAGTGATTTGTCATGGCGTGTCAGAAAAGAAAAAACACTGGAAGACAATTACCAACGCCACTGTTTGTGGTTTCATTTCAAGGATTTGTTGGCACAGTTAAACCCAACTCGCATTAGTTAAAATGAGCTGATGAAGTGCGCTGATGAGTCACACTGCGCGCACAATTCTGCACTGTCTCTGGTGTTGAGGAGCTAATACCCTGTTAGAGTGGAGACTGGAGGACGAGGGAAATCATATAAAGGGCCTAAAACAGAGGGGGCCTGACATCATCAAATCCGAAAGGTTACTGGCCAACGCTGGGCGCTCAAGCTCAAGAAAAACACTATTGATATGCCGTGGGTTCGGCCGGGACAATGGCAGGGACTGTCCCTCCCGCTCTCCCTCGTGGCCTGGCATCGCAGAGATGTCACAGAGAGCACCAAACAAATGGATGGAGGGATAGAAAGGGATGGAGGGAAGGCGAGGAGGTGGAGGAGAACAAACACATTGTTCTAAGGGTGGAGAAAGCGCTATTGTGAACAAGACAGATAGCTTATGTGGGAGAATGGGGTGGGGAAAGAGAGAGGGACACAAAAGGACAGAGAAAGGTGAAACCTGGCATTTTTTATAGAGGCCCCCTTCCCCCCGTGCACTTGGAGGTAATCCATAATCCTGGCTTTAGGGTACACTTCCTAAAAGTTTAAAGAGGAACACAGCAGGGACAGTTTCAGCACACAGGAGCAATCTTCAGCTTGCCTTTCATGTGCATCAAGCCTAGAGATCCTTTCTCCTTTCAAATCGTGCTTCACATCCAAGAGCCTCCAGTCACTTCTTAACATGTGGATAAACAGTTCAACAGAGGCAGGGAGCAGGTAGGTCTGCAGCAACTGCCCCCTGGGTCCAGTCTGAACGGGTGACTTGATGTGAACTAACAGCACAGCTGTTTGAACATGGGCTGAGACCTCAGTGGAGAGATGGAGGCCGCTGTGCTGCAATGCCCTGCAGGCGTTCGATGCGTGCCAGCTGCCCCCCTCGGTAAACATCAGTGACACAAATACACGGGCAGTTAACCAGGCGCACACACACACACGCACACATGCACGTGTTCATGAAAAGATGACAAAAACAGCCTCGTTCAGACATGCAGAAAAAAGGGAACAAATGCAGAACAGTGTCAGCATGCAGGCATTTAGACCCAACAGCAAACCAAGGAGATTTGATCATTTCCTCTCCACTGACACAATGACACAAATTAGACACTCTCCACGTCAACCTTCAGTTACCCACAACAATGGACAATATCATACAGCACACACAATATGGGATTAAATTAATTACATGTTTTCTTTCTCAGTATTCCACGCTCTGCTGCCTGCGTGATTCCCATTTGGGACTTTTTCCCTCAAACTGGATGTTTAAAGCTCCTTTCTAAAGCAACAGCACAGCTGAACACTGCTGGTTGAAATTCAGATTTCAGTAACACCGGCAAGCCCTTGTTCTTACTTTTTGTTTTTTTCCTTGAAGATGAGATGTGATGATGATATTCATGTGCAGGAGAGACGACACATTGAAAGCAGAAACTAGACTAAAACATTTCAGTATTTACACGAGAAAAAGGAAGACTGAATAAAATAGGAGGAAAAATGTGCTGCAGATAAACAGAAGACAAAACAGGCAGGCAAATCTGGATTTGGTATTTCCATGATTATTCAGCCACAATGGTGTCCTTCTCAAACTCCCCCTCAGCAGACACAGGACACGGCCCACACGCACAAATAATAGGCAAACCACCAGCCGTGCAGTATGCATACCTGCATGCAGAGAAAGCATAACAAATAGCGATCTCAAGAGCTTTCGACTATGGGAAATATAAACCACTCTGCATGTAAATACACTGACAATAGTGTGCCACATGCTGCGTTAGATGCTGCACAACTGGCACAATTTTCCAAGTCTATGCTAGAAGCTGTGAGGATGCACAGTGGTGCCTTTAGCTAGATGGCATCTGCATGCCAGTAAGCAGGCTGGTATAATACTTAATATGTTCATCATTACAGACCGAAAGGTTTGCTAATTAAAAGTGCAGCTGAGGGTAATCACTTTTTTTCCCTCAGTCATAAAACACATTGGAAATTCAAATTCAGACAAGATGAAAAGTAGCATTATCAATGAAGTGATTACACTTCATCATTAAGGGAAAATGAACCCAATTTCACAACAATCCATCCAACAGCAGTAGAGCTTTAATTTGCAACAAAACAGGTAAAGTCAATGGATTTTTTGTTGTGGGGGGCTGAGCAGCAGCGTGATCCAGAGGTTTGCGCTGCCTCACACACCAAAGGGTCTGGGTTTGAATCCTCTGGGACACATTTGTGTAGAGTTTGCATGTTCTCTGGCTTCCTCCCACACAATAATCACCCCAATAAGACATGCTTATTAGGAAGATGAAAACTGAACAGTGATGGTTAGAGGCAATCTCACTTTGCACTTTGAGTATAATTAGCTTAAAAAATACACAAGAAAAGCTGTTGATGCTTTTTAGATACTGAAGTAATATTGCTATTGTGATTTTTTTTTCTTAGTGTGATCAAAAAAGTCCTAACTTGTAGTAGATTTTATAGCAATCAATCCTAATCTGTTGAGGCATTTTATTCGGGACCACATGCAAAGCCCCACCTTATCTTAAAGACCTCACAGTATCTTATTATTCCCATAGCATACTTCAGAGGAAGAGCCTCCAGCAATCTGGCCCATCTTCTGTGGAATCGGTTTCCAGGTTTGGAAAACAAGCGCCCTCTCTACTTTTTAGATTTACCTTCAAACTTTCCTTCTTGGAACTGAACCATCCTTTAGTCATGCTTCTACAAGCTCAAGCTGCTGGTGAGCCTGTATTTATATGCCACTACTGCATATAATCAACTTTGTGTCCCCTTTGGTAATCTGAAGCAAATGGCCCCTGAAACTGCTCCCTGTTTATTATATTGTTTGTTGTTATGCTCTTTTTCTCTTTATTCACCTCTTCTTCTTTGTTCCCCCTCACCCGAACAAGCAGAGACAGATGGCGGTTTCCCCTGAGCCTGGTTTTGTATATCACACTGTATATAAAACCTGGCCATCCCGATGTCACCTTTTGGTTAGTAAGGTCTCACTGTGAGGCCTTGGCATCTCGGGGCTTGAAACCAACAACAAGTGAGGATGGATCTGAATTAGAAAACAAAGACACTCTGTGATCATGTGATGCTGAGCTGTCAGTCATAAGGAGGGTATGCCACAGAAGTGCACTGGTGAAAAGGCTTGCTGGTGGCAGAGGGCTGTATGGAAGCATATTAGTGGAAAGTTGACTGGAAGGAAAAAAGAGTGAGAGAAAAGTTGCAACAGCAAAGGGTCGACTGCAGGCTTGAGAGGATCGTCATGAAACATGGAGTCAAAAGCTGGTCTCAGGCTGATGTGAGTGCATCAAGAGCCACCAGCCTCAGAGGTCTTCAGGAAAGGAGCTCCAACTGTCGCTTTCCTAATCTAAAGCCACTGCTGAACAACAGACAATGTCAGAAGTTTTAGCTGGGATAAGGAAGAAAAGAACTGGACTGTTGCTCAGTGGTCCAGAGTCCTCTTTCCAGATAAAAATATACTTTGTGTTATGGAAAACAAGGCCCCGGTGTCTGGAGGAAGACTGATGAGGCACTGGATCCAAGGTGTTTGAAGTCTAGTGAGAAATTCCGGCAATCTGTTGTTATTCGGGGCACTATGGCATGTGGTGGTGCTGGTGGGCTATGTCAACGCAACTGTCTAACAAAACATATTATAACACTTCATGCTTCCATCTGCTGAAAGGCCTTATGGGGAGCTGCCCAGAGTGCCAAAACTACCATCCAATAGCTTGCACTCTATATTAATAATACGTTTAAATTGGCTAACCAAGTCGCCTGAAGATGAAGATGAGAAACAAACGAGGCATAAACAGAGAAGACTTGAAGGCCGCCATCAAAGCAACCTGGGATTTAATAACATCTGAGCAGAGCCACAAGCTGATCACCTACATGCCACGTCACACTGATGCAGTAATTCACTGCATAAACTCAAAATCTTACCAAATATGAAAATGAATTTTCACTTGTTCCATTGGCAGATTTTTTTCTTGTTTCAAGGTAAAACATTTTATATTAAGTGAAAAAAATGGAACAAGTGAAAATTCTCGAATTTTTCTCTAGTTTCAAGATTCACTGTCTTGAAACATGTTTCTATACCTTACTGAAATGTTGCTCAGTAGCTGATTGCGTCTTATTTTAAGTGTAATGAGATCATTTTGACTAGAAATAAGACAAATATACTTGGTAAGATTTTGAGTTTTTGCACTGAGAAAAAACCTTAACTCTAAAATAATTTGAATGACTGAATTTCTGATTTTCATAGACTAGAAATTGTAAATTCAATCCAGTTTTATTTATATTGCGTCAAATAACACAGCAGTCACCTCAAGGCGCTTGTTATTATAAAGACCCTACAATCATATCAGAAACCAAAACGAGCACTTGATGACAGTGGGAAGGAAAAACTCCATTTTAACAGGAAGCAGTTATATTGAACACATAAAATGCACCAGTATATGCAGTTTATATTTCCCCGCTCGCTGACGATGTCGTAGCTCACAGGGGATCATCGAGTATCTTTCTTTACTTTTTCCTTACAATGGAAAATGCCCTGAGATGACTGTTGAATGGGAGTTTATGGTGGATTGACATTACCACCCCTAGAGCCAATATTGTGGCTTAGTCAGTAAGCACTGCTGCCAACATGCTTGCAGATACAAGAGCTTATTTGCAGTTCAACAGTTTTCCCCCTCCGTTCTTATTGCAGCTCTGTTGCCCTTGCGTGATGTGTGACTCGCAAAACATATCTCTCAAGCAGTGAGCGTCTGTCAATGTCAAAATATTTCCCGCTCATTCAGTCTGTTTAGCATTAAAATAGATTCTGAGGTGCTCACAGCTCACAAATACCAAAGTAGTTCAATCTCCGCGAGCACTCGCTGCCTCGCACATGGAATCACTGTGCAGAAAACTCACAATCCTCTTTCTCCACGTCATAATCACCCATCCTTGGTGCTCAAACCGCTGCGACTCTCCTTCCACACATCTGTGATTGATTCATGCTGGACAGTTAGTGGATTTCCATCATCTAATGCAAGCTGTGAGTGCTTCGCTTTTGTCCTGCTGTTTGAGCAACTGTCAGCTCCGGCATCGTCAGCTACTAATAACATTTTAGGCAGTTGGCAATCTCTTTGGCTCGTACTATTATTACCACACACTTTGCTGTTGCCTTTTTGAGGAGAAATAAGGACAGTCTAAAAAATATCTGCATGCAAACCTTACTTTTCTGGGTTTACTTGGCGGCTGTGCAGAGTGAATTTCTGATAGGGATCTGATACCGGCAGGTATGCTGTAACTGCTGAATCGATGCAGGTTTTAGGAATTTATGTGCATCGCATGTGGCAAGATGTTAACGCAATTTTGACTCTCAAAAGGAAATCAAAGTAAAAAGGAGCAGCCTCAACAAATCAATAACGTACACAGGACGCTTAAAACTGGCAAGTGCCTTTATTTTCATTCAACAGTACACAACGAAAGAAAGAAGCTATTTACAATTACAAGACTTGAAATTCAATTATTTATTATTCCCTGCTGATGACTACAGACGATCAGTAGTAGTCCTCTGGGTCAGCTTTATCCCCCTGATTCTGAATCTGCTGCTGCTTCTTGTACAACTCGGCGATCTGCAGAGATCGAGAGGGAGAGAGATGTTTAGAGAGAACAAGGGAGATGAGACGATTTGCGAGAAAGAGGGGAAGCAGGGTGGAGGGAGGGAGTGAAGGAGAGACTATCATGAAGTGAGGTCAGAAACATGAAGAGGAGAAGCTAAAAATATCAGTTTGATTATTCATATGCTGGGCTTTGATGTTGGTGACTCCCAGCTGCTGAGTGTGAGACGGGGGCTGCGCTCACTTGGGCTCATCGGAGTTCGGGGGCGAGGGAGGAGGAAGGCGGGACAATGAATAATGCGCGAACAGCAGGCCCACCCAGAATCAGCAGTATCAGTACCAGTACAGCAGGGTGGCACAGTGAGGATGGAAAACAATGAAACATCACATTATTTCTCCTCCGCAGGATCAAGGTAAAGCTTTGATTCTCAGCCCAAAAGTGGTTGCATCCAACATGTTCTGGCTGGTCTTCATGTTTTCTTAATTCCCACCGACTCGAATGAGGTTAAGTTTTATTTAAACCGTGCGCTACGTCAGGCAACGTGAACCGATGTGCTGTGCTAATGAGCATGTGTGCATCTTAACTGATGAAAACTGACAGAAGCATCATTTTAATGCGGCTGATGTTCTGACTTGACTCCCTGCCGTAAACGCCTATATCTACACTCTATAAGTAACAGATGGGCATTGATTCAACTCAGTGAATATTAACATTTTATTGTAGTTCAGTCTTTAGAAATGCTACACAAGTTTGGACGCAGGTGGTGTTACACTACAATGAACCTGACATGGATTTTCCCGGTGAGGCGCGGCGTGCGTTTCAGAGCTGGTGCATCTAAGGCGATGCATGATGCAAGAAATCATGTCGTAAAATGTTTAGCAGGGAATCAAACTTTAAAAATCTCGTTTCATTTTGTTGACTTGTTAGAGTCAAACGGTTTTGAACGTAGGGGATCTCTTCATATCATGCCGTGAATCAGAAAACACGGTCAACAGCAGGAGGACATAAAAAATATCAATGTTCAATGTTGTTTTCAGGTAAAAGATGTTCTATAAGTCAGGCTATGAATGATACATGAAAGCAACCTTCAGAAAACAAAACTTTGAGAATACAGAAAGAAATAAACATGGAGACTTCAGTACGAGTTTCAGACATCATAAAGACATTCTGGTGCATGTTAACACAGAAGTGGAGACTTCTGGTTTCAGACACATAGGCCCAACAGACAAGGTAGTAAATTAAACAAAAAACACCTTCATGTCTATTTTGATCTTTTCTACATCGACATTGTAATTGAAGAACAGCTGAAAGTCTGAAAAGTGCATGAAATCACATCTTTGGTAAGTATCTTACCCTAATGTTTAGGTTAAATGACAAGAATTGGACACTTTATTTTATTTTGTGCATTTCACATTTTAAGGGTTCATTATTAAGCTCATTTCCACCTCCATATTTTTAATACTTTGACTCCATTAAGAGTAACTTTGTTTTATTCACATTCAAATCCATATTTGTATTACTGGAAAACAAACAGAAAACAAATGCAAGAGTAGAAAAAAACTGTCTAAAACACAGTTTTTAGAAAAGCACTTTAGAGCTTTAAGCTGATTACTTGTATATACACTGGCACTATATAAGAGGGATTACAGAAGAAATATTTGGGAGTTTTACCCCAAGACATAAAATAGTTAAGTACAAGTTGCAGTATTTTATGGTAATATTCCAATATATATCAATATTTACCATTATTTCACTAATACTACAATCTAGGAGAAAAAACAAAACATAAAAATATTTGTATGTACATGACATTTACTGTATAAGGTATACAGTCCATATACAGTCCTGTAACTCAGGTCAGCATAGTGATAAGAATTTTATATGCTCATGGGTCAGCAGTCAGGTCATTCAGAGGCAGGCAGCAAACCGCTGAAAGTTGATTTGTGTTCTGGCAAAACTTTCTGCGAGTTATGTCAAACACAAATCCACCGTTAGACTAAAACAACACAATTAATGGTTTGCGCTGGTGAGCTTGGCGTTGTCTACTTAGTTTTTCTGAACTGTCCTGTAGTTTGTACAGTACAAATCATGGTTGCTGCCTCACAATATATTGCTCCGAAACCAACACTGCTTTAACTGACTGTAATACAGCTCTGTTCGACATGCAGCAGGAGACCATTACATAAACCAATTCCTGTATATAAAAAAAGACTGTCCTTGGAGTGCTATTCACCCATGAAATTTTACAGGACAGCTCTTGTGAAGCGACCGTAGTGATGATGATGCTTTTCTATACAACACGGTCAAACAAGCGTATGACTGAATTTTACTAGGCCGCGATCTTCCTTCTTTGACCTCATGATCCTTCATATTTTCTAGTCCTATAAGAGATCTGACATGGAGGGGGGACCAGTACTGATCTAATGTACCTGAGCTGCGGCCGTGGCGTCCTCGGGCTTCTTGTCGTCTCTAATCCTAAGGAAGCGAGGGAACCTCAGAGAAATGCCCTTCTCTGGATCCACCTGAAGAAGAGCAGATCACAAGAATTATAATTAAATCCAGCAAACGACCTGTGATACTGAGTTATCATTTGTTGCTACTTCTAACATACCCCACGTACTGGATATTTTGTTGACTAACATGCACTGAAAGATATTCAAGCCCTCCTAGCTTAAGGTTTGGAAACATCAACTCTTTTTACTCCGGTTCCAAAAACCTCTTTGAATTATTTGCCTTGTTTAGTATTTTACTGGCTTTAGAAATTGTACTGTACATTTTCAACCAAGGCTGCTTGACAATGCAGATATAGTGAATGTGAAGGGTGTGTTTAAGATTTTTCAGACCTGTACTTACAGTTTATCAAATGTGAAAGGGTTTTTATGTAAATTCGGGGGGTCAAATGGAACGAATAAGTATACAACATTGACAATAATCTGACCTATCAATTCAATCTTTAAAGCTTTTCGTACAATTTGCAGTAAGTACAGGCTATTTTTTTGCTGTGCCTTGAAACTTTGGCTTTTAAAAAGTTGGGAAACTGGCTTAGACCACCATAACAGCACATGAATTAGCGAGGGTCCCAGCAAAGCATGATGACCATTCTGTTCATAAGTACCTGAGCTGTTCACATGAGCTGCTCGAGCTTCACGTACACAGAGTGGATGAACATCATTAGCAAATCCACATAGCACTTTTAGTTACATCAAATTGCACTGCTCTAATATCTCAGAAAGTATACACTCTTTTTCAAGCTACTGACTATCGCAGAAAGTTGTAGCCACATTATGTGTGAAGCCTCAGGGTAATCTTACAAATTACCTGTCAAAACCATCCTGGGGATCACGGTATTAAAAGAACTGATACTGCTAATCCTCTTTTTGGTTACTCATCCAAACATCTGATATTCAACTGTTTAAAAAATACAATGTATAGAGAGAACAAACGCAACACCTGGCAAATTTCACACCAGATTTTTTTTTAATTAATAGTAGCGTTTTATCCATCCCACTGTTGTTTTACTTTGCCTGCTGTTAAAACGGGAGCTATATTCTGGCAAACCTTTTTTTATTTGCGCTGAGGGACTCTGCATCTAACATGCAGCCAAACCACAGGTAATAAACAAGTATCTGTTCTATTAAAACCGGACGCTTTTACAACATTTTTAATAACTCAATTAAGAGGCACTAATTATGACTTTTCACTGTAGGCAACAGAGCATAACAGGCAGAATTTATCAGTGGAAACACATGGAGGGCGGATTAAGACACTGAACTGACCATTCCCATTGCAGCTTTGTAGACCGGAGACAGTGAGAGGTCAGCGCACTTCACCTCCCAAACCTGCACAGCATCCAGCCACACGTCGGGCTCGGCTGATTGGTCAACGCGGTAGTAAGCACGGGGCTTGGGCAGGATGTGCTCCTAGAGAACATAAAATGAAAAATTAATGATTAAATCACTAAATTATCCAACTTAAGAATAAAACGTTAGATAAATGTTAGAAATATGTACCCAGAATTAATGGTGACTTCTTCAAAAGAACTCAAATTTGTTCTTCTTACAGTACAATTATATAAACGTTTCAAACTCAAAACTCTTCAGATATGGACAGCTTGTGCAGGGCACTCGGTCACACATAAAATGTCGTGATTGGAATCCAAGTTGGATGAAATAACATTTTTACTTTTAGCACAGCATAAACTGAATGCATGTAGTCACATAATCAGACAGGCACTACCAGATTACTTTTAGCATCTGACTTTTTAACGCCACTCAGTACCAAGCCAGTTTGCATAAGACAATTTATATGCCCTCAGTTTGTGCATATACACTGAGTTAACTGGATTAGTGTTCAGTTAGTTCAGGTTTATTACATCCCTGCAGCATCAGACGGCAACAAAATCCATCAATAGAGCAGCGTCCACACAGGAAGAGACTAGCAGCAATAAGGCAACCAGCAAAGGAATGTCAATGTACTTCAGCAACATTTTGCAACAACTGTTACCAACAGGTGCTCAGTTGACCTTAAATGACAATATGAGTCCAGCAGTTGCATGAACTTATGCACAGGGCTGTCTAGAAAGGGAGCATTGGGTGGCACTGGCTGTTGTTTAAAAACAGCATAGAGTTCAATACGAGGTATATTCAAAAAGTCCTGGCTTTACACATAAATGTTTGCTTAGAGTTTTAGGTGCATAGTGGGATTTAAGGAAGCATCTAAAATGGCCCAAATAGCTGACCTTAAAAAGGAGTTTGGGCAAATTCAAGTCTGGTAAGTTTCTATTCGTGCCGATATTCTCCTTTCCATGTTTAAATATAGTAAGCAGCAACTCTTCTTATTAAAGCAGCTGTTGAAATATAGCAGCCATGACAATAAAACTTTGACCTCATGCATTGTTTGTCAACTGATATACTGTTAAAATCTCCTTCAGAGTACTTTATCCCACGCATGCACCCAATGCCGTGGGTGTCTGAAGGAAAGCATGAAAAAAGTGACTCATGCCGAAATGAAAGACTGCCATCATTTGAACAGACTGATGAAGCCAGCAGTGTTATGTATCCCACATCTGAAAACAACTAGAGTGTACGTACAGTGTACATGCAAATATGCACAGTGTAAAAATAGGCAATGCATGTACAGAGAACCTGGTAAAAAAGACAGTGATGGAGCGCTTCTGGTTGCCCTGCTGAATTGTGCCGTGTCTCAAAAACCACATCCCAAGAGGCAGACACAGTCTGAGCACTCCCATATTTCTTGGTGGGGGCAACATGATTTCAAAGACACATTATCACACACCTACACGACAGATTTCATTTAGAAGCAGCCTGATATACTGCACTTTTTTTCTCCTTATTTTAAACTCGATATTTACCTCGCAGGCTTCACCGCCAAACTGTTTCTGTTCCCGCGAGGCGACCGAGAAAAATAAAAAGAGCCAACTTCTGCAATATTTAATAGTACCATTTTAACTTTGACACGAGCAATCATTCTGTCAGCGTAGGTGTCAGTCTTTTACAAAATGATACCCATCTTGTTTTGGCGTGAAACAGCCATTTCAGCGAATGTGCCTCTGAAACGGTTTAATGTTAACGAGACTGCTGCAGTGTCCACAGAACTGGGTCATAGTTAAATAATTCTGGGGGAAAGAAAGCTCCAGCTGTAGCGGTGCTGTTTCCCCGCACACATTATTTATACTGTGGGCATTCAAGTGACACTCCAATACAGAGTGAATTACAATGCATGAGCTGGTAGGCGTGTAGAGTCTTATAAAATATTGAGTTCTGTCGGAGCTCAAACCTGTGGCCTTTCAGTTATACTTGGGGATACACAGATACAGCTATATAATAGATAGAGTTATTATTGTAATCATTAGATGGGTCAAGTATTCGGTGGAGTTAATAAAACCGTAATATTGCAATTTTACACGCCTTCCAGAGCATCATAATTACACATCACACAAGCCTAAAAAGGTGTGTGAGCTATTTCAGTTACATGCAATTATTCATGTTGATTTAAATGTATTTACACCACCGAGGACCAAGTGAAGAACTCATCTTCGGGGCATGTAAAGTGACTTATTTAAGGTGGAGTGGCAATTATATAATCAAGTACAGTTGTTACTGCTGGGAAAACTGTGCAGTTTGTGCCTGCTGTGGAACATTTTGGCTTATATGATGTGAAACTGTAAGTTGAAAAAAAATAAAAGAACTTCTACTTAAAAACATTTTAAGCACATGATCAGCAATGACGAGCAGAAGCTGCATTTAGGTATCAACTCTGTTCCAGGCTTATAATGTGAAATGTGTGATCAGAATACTAATAATAACATTTTATCAGTTCACTGAATGAGAAACTGAAATTCAATTGAGGATTTCCAACTTTTGAAATGCTATATTTTAGTTATATATTTTAAACCGTATTTGTCCCTTGTTTGTACCTGAATCTATAACACATTGCTTCCACCAGAAGGTGACAATAAGGCATCAAAAGTCATTTTCCAAGTATTATTAAACAAGAAAAACACAAAGAATGCGTGATATTAATAATGATAAAAAAAAGAGTGCTACAGGAATGTTTTTTGCAGGCCATCCTGTGAGTTAGGACTCCACCCTATGCCAGAATCACACTATCCATGAATATACTTTTAACTTGTTAAAAAAACCTGTCACATCATGATAATGATATAAAATGATAAAGTGACGCAACGCGTTTACTTTGCCTAGCACACACGACGATGACAACAAAGTCCAGGCATGTCTGAGAGCGAGAGCAGTGTCATTTTAGTACTTAAAAAGGGAGTTTCTTCAATGACATCCAATATAACATGATAACGCAATATGCAAGAAAAATGTTGCTGCTAACAATGGGAACAGTGAACTTGTTTCACCACTTGAGGCAAAAACACCACCGACTACTACAAGGCTACGAAGGCAGGTAAAGCGAAATAAGAGCAGTGACGCAAAAGTAAACATTCACTCACCTGAGCATCGCTTGAGCACTCACTCCTTGCACTCTATATGGCAAGAAGAGCCAATGGTGGATGGAAATTACTAATGCGGTTACACAGCGGTAACGCAGGACTTTAAGCAACTGGTTAAACAGCTCAAATAAACCCAAGTTAAAACACCCTGGGTAAAAATTATTTTTAGATTTATACTTTATTATGTGATCATATTGTGCAGGCTCCTGTGGAATTACAAGGTTAAGTTGCTTTTCCGGTTAAACTGTGTTAAGCAGTTGCATTGTTCTTTTTTTTTTTTTTTACTTAAAACTTCTGGAGAAAACACTGTCGAGACTACAATTGTACTTACAGTTGACTTATGCCATGTCAGTGGATATAAGGCTGTCTCACTGCTACATTAATGCTGTGAACGCTACACTTCAAATTAGGTAGTCCGTCATCAATGACAGTAACTCAATGGAAAAGGAGGATGGAAAATGCCCTTCATTTTGTTTGCACATAAAAGCTGCTGCCTGCGAGCTAAGATCACCAAAGAAATGTTAAATTCTTTCCCCTCTATTGTCATAAATATGGTTTTTGCAAATTTTCAAAATCTCATGATATAATTGGGCTTTACTGCCCACTACCATTTTGGATTAATGTAGAAAATATGTAGAAAATAAAAGTTTATGGTACTTACGTAGTTTGTTCCTCACAAATTGACACCACTTCTATGATTTTTGAAGCCTAAATGTAATTTTCAGTTAATAATAAGCTACGAACAACTGAATGGGAGTGTCACCACTGCTTAGCTGCTTTGTTCAGATCAATGACACCAAAGTTCTGGAGTCTCATTTAGCCATTTGTTACAAAATGCCTCTTTCCTTCAAAAGTGCCAACTCATTCCCAAATCATTTCTGGGAGAGTTTATTTGAATGTCAAATTGTACTTTTGCTTAAAATCTATAATGAACGTGATTCTGCATCAGGCCCCCAAAACTCCACTATCAGTCAGCCTCTAACGTCTACTACCCTTAATCATTTTCAAGCATCAGAATAAAGATTAGACTGAAAAATGGGGGGAGCAGCTCCCGGTGTTACAGCACAGCAACTCGCCACCCAGGGGATTGTGAACCGAGCCAATCGTCTCCCCGTCTCGAGTCCCTTCGGCTTGCAGCACTGCTGCAACTAAAGCAACACGGCCACACCACTGGCCTTCCTTAATTCACCATCCATCACTTTCATTACAAAGCAGCACAGTGCAGGCTCTATTGGTCTCACAAAGAAAAAAAAGAAAGAAAAAAGGTTACACCACCTTCTAAATCACTGCTTCACTGTAGTGATTCTACACTGTGCAGCAGTTTGTTACACCAAATTCAACCCTTTAATCTCTAAAAGAGATGTTTTAAAAAAACCCACGGTGTTCACCAGGTTTGCTCAGTCTGTATTAAATAACGATTACGTTGTTTTATAAATAGATGACTGTATTTTAAAAACCCCGTCTCTTTTATTCCTGTAAAAGAAGTAATAAATTTAGCTGATAAAGCCAGCAGAATACAAAAATGAATTCACACTCTCGTAACGGCTATCATTTTCAGAGAGCAGTTGTCAAGTTTCTTCAAATGCTTCTGCTGCTCTGCTGCTCTGGAGCAAACCTCTTCAAATATAAATTGAAAAAGAAATTCATTAACCAGCTTCAGAGCACGCCAACACAGTTTCACTAAACACATTTTATTTCATTGGTAAAACAGAAGTGATTCATGGTGCCAGCCCAGCATTTCCTAAACACACCAAATGAACACCTCTGAAAGGCACGTGCAACTTATTTTAGGTAAGATGTAACACGTGTATAAGCCTAGAGGGTAGAAAACATCTGTAATCCCTGAGCTTATTCCTGTTACTTTTCTCTTTTTGGATAATTAAAGGTATCCTCGAGGTGCTGTTTATAAAATGAAGTTGTAACTTAGGAGTTTATCTGCACACTGGTCCTATTATTTTGATACTAAAATCTTGGTTCATATCTGAAGAGACTGAATGAACAGAGAATATAATCTATGAATGTATAGTTGTGGAATTTCACGGCTCAAACCCCCCAAAAACCTCATTGTGGTTTTGATCTAAAATTTACTGCGTCTGTGTTTATGTTACCATCAAGTAAGTACTTATCAAACAATGAATTCAAGTAATCCTAAAGCTGAAGCTTCAGATGTCTTTACACAGTACTGTCATCTGTTATCTCTGAATGAAGTCTGTTAGATGGGATATATATACTTCGTATGGTCTCCTCAGGCACACAGCTCTGGCTTTGAGTGGAGAAGCCGGCCATTCAAACCTTATGTTTGCGAGGGACAGTCTATCAGAGCAAAGCTAGCTTCAAGGAAGCACTAAAAAAGCCAATTTGAAAAGACTGTACCAAGGCCCAGTATAAGACAAATAAAGATTAGCTTTGTGTGATTTCAAAACAATCTTGTTGAGTCTACAGTTAAATATTTGGCTCCTGTACATTTGCGATTTAAAAAAGAGGAAGAAAGAAAAAAAAAAATCAAGACATCAATGTAAGGAAACAACAGTGTGGCTGTTTAAAGAGTAAGTGCAACAGCCTTGCTGTGACACTTTACCTTTAAGAACTTGTAATGCTGCTCCAGATCTTCATCCTTGAAGCCTGTCCCGATCTGGAAGAGACGAAAGGAGATAAGAGGCACGCACACATCTATATACACACACACACACACACACTCCGTCTTAGATGTGTGTGAGGCAGCAGACATTTGGCAGCATGCTGCAAAACAGAGAACAGCAAGAAAATCCCTCCCTACACCACGAGCATCTTGTCTGCCTACTTCACATTAAGCAACATGTCACCTCTCAAAAGACCTGAGCCGGCTGAGGCACAAGAATCACCCAATGAATAAGGGGGGAGGAAAACAGGCTGGTGTGTCATGCAAATATAGGATTTCCCAGCTTACAGATCTGCATGTATTCTGCAGATCTCCATGATAGGCTTCACTGTGTGTTTTAAAGGTAGCATTCAAGAAGATTTGGAGGTTAATCCAAGCATGTGTTCATGCATTTGTTATCTGTGCTGGCCAAGTCTTCTACCAAGCCGACTGCAATGTATTTTTAAGAGCACCTGTTCCACATGAAGTAGAGGTAAGCTAATTACTGTACAACTAGTATGTTTTGTGGATAATCAGAGTCTCCCAGCAGCTTAATCCAATCAATACAAGGGTTTGTGCACAAGTTAACAAAAGCAAACAGCAATGCTCACAAACATTCACATTTTTTAACACAACAACAACAACGAAGCAAAATTAATTATTATATTTTGGTAGTTCTGGGCTGAGCTTCCTTTTCTTGATGACCACAGCCAGGTCCACATGTTTGATTTGCCCGATTGTTATGCTGGATGCCCTTCCTGTCACAGCCACAGAGGGATTTGTTTGTTAGATAAATATTTAAACCACTACATTATGCAAACACTCTTAATTTGATGATTTAATTCTTGGTTTTATAACTCAAAACACAGGGAGATCACTGTGAGCTTCATTGCAAGCCCACTGACTCACTATGTTGCAAATTTAAAAAATATATTTCATTAAAACTTGACAAAAACCAAAGAAGATTAAAAAAAAAATCTTGACTTAGGTGGAAATGAAGTACATGAGCAGCAACATGGACAAGCACTTAGCACGGTCACATCAAGAAAATTCCTGATTCAAACGACTGCTTGGGAATGCCCCATCCAATTGAGGGGAGTATGGAGCGCTCACTGTGGCTGAATGGGTTCCCTGTGGTTTCCTCCCACAAAGACATGCTTGGAAAGTTAATATATCTTATGTGACCATCTGTGAGAATGTGGGTACATGTGGTTGTATCCACATTTGCCCTGTGATGGACTGAATAGCTCAGAGTTAATAGATGGAAATCTATGGGTTTTATTTAGTTTTCGCCTTGCCAAACATGCCCGAGGAGGCATCGGTTCATTGAGACCGACTGTATGTCAAATGCTTTTACAAAATGTTTGTATTTTTAATACATGGTCTAAATCCTGCCCCTGACAACTAGCCCTAATATTACTTTTAGTAACAAACAAACACTGAAACTAATAAAAATGGATCCAAAACTAAACATTGACAGCTGTGCGTGAATGTCCTCGTCTCTTGCACGCTCTGCATGCCTATTTTCTTTCTCCCGTATGTGGGAATTTTGCGTTTGTGAGGTGTGTGTGTGTGTGTGTGTTTTCAATTTCTTCATGGTGGAGAAAAGGTTGTGTGGCTCAGGTCCTATTTGTTTGGCAGCACTTTTCTTTTCCAATACGCTTTCTTATTTTTCTATTTTGACGAAAACCTCTCAGCTTGCCGCTCTGAGTCATTCCTGCCTGCCTAATATCAAGCTCCTGCCAAAGACTGCAAACTGTAAATACACTTCTAAGGTATTTTAATGGGCTCACAGAGACAGACTCAACAAACAATCATTTAATGAGATGCGTGTTGACATAACTACCAGTATTTGTTAGAAAAACCTAGCAGATTAAAGGCTACATTAATAAACTGTCGACATAAAGTGGAGACGACTGAGATTTAGATCTTGTTTTCCTCAATACTACAGTATTTCAGTACTGGTCATTAACAAATTACCACTGAGTCAGTCTTAACTGTGTATAAGTGCTGGTTTCTCATTGTGCACAATTACTTTACAAGCACTTGTTTTAATCATTTAAATGACTGTAAATAGCTAAATGTATCTCTCAGCTGTCACCTTCCATTTCATTAGTGTCCCTTTTCTTCTCTGTGACAGCAGCCTGTGTGAACTGTGTGTCCACAGCAGCAGTGCTGCTCCCAAATCTGCTGCTCACTCAAGGACACTTCACAGGACATACAGGTGAAATTACATTTGGGAGATGGAAATGTGGTTTAGATTCTGCTTTCGGCTACAGAGAGGGTTACTGAAGTGTACAATGTCAAAGACAAAACATTTATTCCTTTGTTGTTTAGCTGACACTGGAGAGCAAAAGGAAGATGAGTGCAGCACACAGGAGAAGTGGATGCTGCAGTCACATGGCACACACTGACAACTGCAGAAAAGATTAACGGCGTGCTTCCATGTGCTCACTCATCTCATACACATGTGAAAAAGTATGTACACTCCAATTTTACTGAACATAGCTGTCCACGTGAGACGTTTAGACAGGAAACATGATCTGAAGTATTTTTTTTTCTTTCATTGTACAAAAACAACTGCAGGAGTTGAGTGCTGCTCAAACTGAAATGCAAGTTCAACACGTTACACGACTTTCAGACCCATCTAATAAGATGGTCTCGAGAACGATCTTGGTCTTGTCTTGGTCTCGATACCCTCTTGGTCTTGGTTTAGGCGGTCTTGACTACAAGTCTAGCTTAACCACAGTTAAAGTTGGTCATCTTAAACAACAAAAAGCCTTTGAAAGCTAAATGCCCTTTAAAGAAGTTGGAAATGAGCGGAAAAGAAATCAGGAAAAACGTTACGACTGTTTTACAGTCAGACACTTCGCTTAGAGTCGTGGGAAGGGCCTTGAAGGTGGGGGTGCTGTAGTGTGTTACAAAGGTTGTCAGTCCTGCAACCAGCAGACACGAATGAACACCCAAAACTGAACTGAACTGCTCAGAACAGCCGAGAAAAAAATACAGTGGCTTGCACACAACAGAACACTAAGTAAATTGCACACGACGGACACACACATCAGTCATACTATGAGGTTTGTTAAGACAAAGCAGTGAAGACATACAATAAAACTATTTGTGCACTGCTGACCAAAACCTATCAAAATATGGAGCCAAATTTATAAGTACCCTTTTGGTAACAAAGGCAGAACTGTGAAATTACTGCTTGATTACAGTGTTAAACTGCACAGCGGCAGCTCATAAGCCAAAGCCTGACCTTCAACTTGATGCTCAGAAGTTTAGACAATAAATGTCGATGAGGACATTTAGCTAGTGAGAGGTACTGGCTGATAGCTAATTTTGAAAAATGCACCACTTCTAGGGATGTCTAGTAACGTCATTTAACCATGATGCTTTTATAAGGGGGAAACAAAAAGTACTTTTATTTATTTTACCCCCAGTTTTCCTTTTGCAATTGGAGGTGCTGCACCACTGGCAATACCCCCACTTCTCTTGGCGTTGGTTAGGCTGATATCAATGCATTTGTTCACCAAAGACAGTTAAATGAGTCATTTGATTGATTTGGTACTTTCCTTCTGAAGTGGAGCCTAAAAATAAGTCAACAATGCAGCTATATGTGATCTAATGTGTCCTTGAGGCAAGAATAGTGCCACTGAGTTGTGAAAATTCTCATGGTGACCTAAAAAATTTAAGACAGTTTAATAATCTTTAGGCCTTTTGATTACTTGTTAAAGTCATTTTAAGACTTTCTAAAGACCCTGTAAACACAGGTGACCTAAAGTAATGCCTGACTGCCTCAGTCAACTGAAGGGCCTCCTCTGTAAACATGGTTTAGATGACGCCCTTCGTCTTTGAGAACTTTTGCTGAAATTTACTGTTAATGAAAAAAAGGCATCTGTCCAGAAAACATTGGCTTTGTTAAGCCTTTACGTCTGTGAGAGTGTCAGCAACACTTACATCTTTCTTTCCCATGTTTTATGTGTCAACGTGAATAAAAATGGAAAATGAATGAGACTGCCTGCAAAGTCCAAAATGTTTCCAAGCCTGATATATAACAAGTAGCCCAATAAGTGCCAAAACATCAGTCAGTCAGCTTGCAACTTAGTTATACAGTTTTTGGCTCTGGCTTTTGAAGACTGTCCCTGTGTATTTTTAAAAATATTTTTAAAGTTACTGTGCATGGAGGAGGTGATGCTCCAACATGACTTTAGAAAAGCACAAAGTGTAACTGCCAAGTTGCATGTCAGAGAATTTAGTCAGTACAGCACATATTGTATGGGACATCACGCCCCGCCTACACATATACCCCATGTCATCACAGTCATCCCTCGTCATCTTGCTAAAAACATTTCTACTGAGTTGGGATAACTATCTACTCCTAGTTATCTCTGTTGTCTGACTGCTTTAAGTTAGTTTAACTAACCCTGTTGGTGTTAGCTTCCACCGCACAGTTGGTGTGTAGTTTGCCCACAAGGCGCCAATTTAGAGTCTTCCTGTGCAGTGCTTTGCTTTGCGTTTTGGTATGGATGCTAAACAGAAGCAAGGAAAGCAGAAATCTACTGTTCTCTCCTGTCCTCTGAGACGCTGTTTCTCTATGCACAACAGTGATCATCACGGTCACTATGGACGATACATGGAGCAGTCCCTGGCTGCTTATCTGGCCCTGCCCCACGACCATGGTGCCGGTGGCCCTGCAACACTGCTGTCTAAGCACAACAGATTCCACACGTCACAGCTGGATTCATCGAGCTCATGCTTTGCGTATCTAGCCAGAGGTAGAGCTCTGTGTAAACAGAGGCTGTCCCACTGGATTACAGAAGCTCTCTCACCGGCGTACAGCACCAAGGGTCTCGCTTCGCCCCAGGGTATAGGAGCTCATTCCACCAGGGCAAACTCCTAGGCTCTTTTTAAAGCTGTAACTGTAGGTGATATTTGTGCTGCAGCTAGTTGGGCATCACTGCACACTTTTGTTTGGTTTTATCGTTTGTACATTACAGCTCATGTTGTCCTTAAGATGCTGGTGCTCCAACTTCAGTTCAGTAGCTGCTCTGCAGGGCATGTATATATGTCCCATACTATATGTGTTGTACGGAGTGAATCAGCTGAAAGGGAGCAGACAGTTACTTTTGTATCTTCTGTTCCCTGAAGGAGAGGAACGAGGTCCAACACAAGGTTCCTCCGCCCCGCAGCTTGGCTTGGTGAAGAGCAGCTATTGAACTGAGGGATGATTGACGAGAGGGGCTATATGAACGCATGTCATCACAGGTCAAAGGTGTGAATACAGGTTTCTTCAGCCAGGACACACAAGGGCATGATGTGTGTGTGTTGTACCTCTCCTTCTGAGAAGAGAAGCTATAGATGTAATTGTTTGTTCTTCACATAAATGAGCTCAAATAAAATGGGGGCAAGTGCAATACACAGTTGGAGATTTTATCTGATCTGAAATTAGCCAAACTCTGGACAAGTGAGAGTAAGAGTTGGGAGGATTAAAACATATGAGCAAGACTGGACGCTGCAGGCCAAGCTGACAGGATAGTTGTAAACCTGTCACCTCTGTGGCTCATTCAGCATTTTTGACATTTGGATCTTTGAACTGGAAAACTAAAACAAAGAATTACTGACAATGTACTGAAAAATTCTCCTAAAAATGAAGGATTTTCAAGCACTACAAATAAAATCAACACGAGCAAAAGAAAAGATAGAAAAATCAATGAAGAGCTAAAAACCAGACTTCTTCTACAATTTTCACTCCATCTTTTGTTATCCACAGCTTGGGAAATAATTATTTCACCCACTGCCGAATTTGGAACTGTTCAATTTACAAAGAAATGAATGGTCTTTAATTTTTATGGTAGTTTCATTTTAATAAATAGAGAGACCACCAACCAAAAATCTAGAAAATGAAACCCATTACATAAAAGTTATAAATTGATTTGCACATCACTGACTCAAATAAGCATTTGATTCCCAAACTAAACAGTACTTTTTGGAAAAAACCTTGTTGGAAAGCACAGCGGGAAGATGTTTCTTGCAGTTAGTCAGTGGGTTTACACACATCTGTGGAGGGATTTTGGCCCTTTCTTCTTTATAGAAACTCTATAAATGTTTTAGGCTTCTTGGCTGTCGCTTGGCAAATCAAAGCCTCAGCTCTGTCCACAGATTCTCTATAGGATTGAGGTTTGCAGAGGTCACTCCATGACTTTAATGTGCTTCTTCTTCCTTTGCTGCCTTAGCAATATGTTAAGCGATATGCCGGTCATTGTTACACAACCCATTAAAGTGTTCTGGGTAAAGTAAAGATGTTCTCAGCCAAGATTTTCATGGCTTCGTCCAGTACCCTTATCAGAAAAACAGCCCCAAAGCATAACATTTCCACCTCCGTGCCTGTCTGTGAGGACAATCTTCATACTCAGGACCGTACTCAGCATTTCTCTTCTTCCAAATACGGCAGAGTTTGATTTTGGTTTCATCTGACCACAGCACTTCCTCCCTCGCCTTCTCTGAATCAATTAGATTTTCCCTGGCAAACACCAAGTACTAAATCATGTTTTGCTTGGGGACAAAATACCTATTTTACTCACTGACATGCAAATCAATTTATAACGTTTACGTGTTTTATTTCTGGATTTTTGGTTGATGTTCTCGCCCCATTAAAATGAAACAACTACAAACATCACAAACTGCTCATTTCTTTTTAAGTGAGCAAACTTACAAATTTAGCAGTGGATCAAACAATTATTTCCCCCACTGTACATCTGCCTTGCTGTACTTACTCAGGATAGTGACCTCAAATATGAACTCCATTTACAGATGAAAAAGCTTGAAAAAGAGAAAACTACCAGCATTGCCCGAAAAGTTAACGTGGCTCTTTAACGGTTGCTTTAACCTCCATCGGCTCCACTGGAGCATCTCATGGGCCAAAAGCGTAAACGCTGCGGTTGTACCAATGAGCTCCCAGGTGTGAATGTGTGTAAGTAGATGTTGTAGAAAGAGTGTGTGTGTGTTCGCTGCTCTCTAAATCCCTTTTCTCCGGATAAAGACATAAAAGTTATAGAGACGGAAAAAAAATGGAGATGAAAGGTTTTAGGAGGACAGAGGAGAGGCTGAATTTATGCTCTGTGCTGGAGTGATACTCTGACTTGTTCACACTGTCATTATCTCACACACGTACAAATACACACACTGAAGTGGTCACGCATGTTCCAATATATGCTTACACCTTATTCCAAGACGCATCCAGTCACACCTCCACACTTGTGGACACAACGATTTTCCTCTAACTCGGATTTGAGGGGAAGCACGACAGTTCAAAGCACGAAACAGACTCACAAACACAGCTCCCACACACATAAGAGGCAAAAGCAGCACACATACACACAGAAAAACCTTCGCACTTAATTAACACTCCACACTCTAGAGCACCTTAATACAAAGATGTGAAATATGCATTGCACAGAAGACAAACAATAAAATATGTCAAAATTAATTATCTTTAAGCCGAAAATTAGCTGCACTATTAAAGACCTTTTCTCACTATCCTCCCACACATCACACGTTTACATGCATCAAAAGCCACAGGTCAAAATTTAATTACACTGATTAACATTTTGAGTTGAAGGACTCAACAGCTGCCTGGATGAAAATATTAAAATAGTGTCTCTGGAGACGTTTAATGTGGAACGCCAGGAATGCAAGGCCATTCAAAGATGTTTATAGAGCGCAGATATTCCTTACAGGATGCCTATGTTTTTTTTTACATAGACATAAGACAAAAAACACACACACACCTTGCAGACGGACTGGAACTCTTCATTTTCTTCATCGTAACAAGCCAGCAGGAAGCCCCCATAGGTGCCTGTCCTTTTTCCTTTCCCCAGATAGGCCCCAATCACACACAGGTCCACTGTGTCTCCAACTCCCTCCAAGTAGTCCTTCTTCAACTGGGGGAGGATAACAGCATGCGAGAAATACATTCATGTATAAATCACCCCAAGTTTTGGTCATTGTTCAACACAGGCAAATAAAATGTGCGACTTTAAATGTCTGCAATTTAAAAAAATATATATTATAGTGTATGAACCGTCACAGTTTTTGAATGCTGCGTGAATTAGTTGAAAACCTGATAGTTTAAAAATGTCCTCCAGGAATTCAAACTCAGTTTGGATGAAACCGTTTTAAACAACAGTGTAATCAACTTTGGTGTGCAAAAAAAAAACCCAAATTCAAAATCTGTTACACTTATCTGTGTTTATATTTCTGAGCAGAAACCTGAGAAAAAAAAATGTCTGTAGAATACCAGGTACTGATAAAAAAATCCTAGACTTTGATGCTGAAAATCGAAAACGTGATTTCGACTTGGCAGATATTCCCTTCAAGGCTGTCTCATCGTGCACCTCTGCACACCTTTGGTGTTAAAGGCATTTCGAGATCACCCTCTTTCAGTCCCGTTCCCTCCCCTTGTTCTTGCGCTTCTATGACGTATACTGGAACTTCTCCAGTGTGTAAAAATGGCGCTCGTTAAACTTGACCATCATTTTGGAGAAAAGGAAGTCTCAAAAAAAGTCTCAAGAAGGCAAATCTGGTGAGCGAAGGCTGTCTAGGTATGCTGAGTGCTTACAGATGCTGCTGCAAAGTTCATGTTTCTGATTAATCTTTTCACTTGAACAGAGCTAGGCATTGAAAATCTCACCATTAGAGATGAAGTCACAGTCCACATCCATGTGAATATCAAACTTATAAATCAGTGACATAGTAATTCATTTTCCTCATTAGCATCTCATGGAATTGGTCATTATTGGTATTAGTATAATAGTAAAAGTATAATTAGTAATATTAAGGTCTCAACCAACATGATCACCTCATCTATGATCATGCTCATCTCCATCTGTATGCAACATGTGCTAATAAATAATTTGGCATTTCTGTAAGTTTGTTGAATATGAAAAATCCAACAGAATCAAGCTATGTTAGCTTTATTAAATATTGTTAAAAAGATCAGGAGTAAGAATTTGGTAAAAGTGTAAATCGTGTGCATGAAGGTTATGTGAGGAAAGTGCCTGTAAAATGGCAAAAGTGATCTTGAGCACAGCTTGGACTCATTAGAAGATAATTGTTTTTGGATGAAGACCAATTAGGTGATCATTGTGTTTCCAGTTTGAGCAGCGATTCTTTTGAATTATGGAAAGACAGATGATGGCTGCTTCAGGATGGCATAAGCAAATAAACAAAACAAAAATAAACAGCAAATATCAAATCAGCAGGCTTCTGATTGTACTCTACATCTGACATATTACCTGTGGGCTTGAAAAACTGCAGATTCCTCAAGTGGAAACCTTTAAAAATTGCTTGGGTTGTAGCCAGAGTCTTAGCTCTCATCGCCATTACTGATCCAACGACTGAAAGTCATTTCAGTTTGACAAAGAAGTTGTGAAAGTTGTTTGTTTTGGGCTTGTCTGCGGTTCAGGGTAAGAACGGGACTTCCGGGGAGTGCAAGATAAGATGACCTTGAAGGCTTTACCTTTAAATCAAGTACGATTTGGCATTTTACTTGGCAAATGTTGGGGCTTTCCAAGCATACCATGAAGCAAATAATGGTCTTTCTATAGTCACTCTATATATGTGTGTTTGTGTCATAACTTTATGATAGGGTAAGTGCACATCCACGTTGTTAGGCAGTGTGTGTGTGTGTGTAACGTGAATGTAAATGATTAATGGGTAACAAAACTGAAGCGCATGACCACACATAAACACACCTTGAGCCAATTATGAGAGCGCTTGGCAATTTCATAGGTGGCATCCTTCTCTAGAGTCTTCACCATGAGGCCCTCGCAGGAGTCTAAACACACAAACAGATTAATACTCCAACTCACGAGTCCTGCTACGCAGAAAGGAAATTAAGAGATTATCTTTCAGATACATAAAAGGTCTTTGTTTTCTTTTGAAATACGCAAAACAAAAGCAGGTTGAGGACACAAAGACAGCCAGTGGACAAGGACACCGGCGTATAACTCAAAGAGACGCACGGGAAACACAGCTCTATGTGCTTCCTCGTAAACAGAGCCAGACAGACACAACGCAAGAAAATTCAATTACACAACTAACAAGTCCTGTCTCTCTTATGCAAACACACAACACAACAAACACACACGCCAAACAAAGGGACGGCATGCAGGGAAAGGACGACTACTACACACAAAGCCCTCGCACAAAATCACAAATGAAATGAATCTCTCGCACAGCACACCCACACACACACAAAAAGGTTCAAGATGCACAGGGACAGCAGGCGAGGAAAAAAGTACACAGTCGGTGCACACACAAAAAAGTTATGAGACACAAAGAGACAGCAGGAAGGAAAACAAGTAAGAAAGCCTGTCTCCATCTAACCAGCACGTATACGCACACACACACACCTCGGACAGATTGCTCCAGGAACTCGGCGATGGTGTCGGTGTTGTCGGAGTCGATGGATCGGGCAAACACAAACTCTCCCTCCACCTCTGAGAAGCTTTCTCTCAGTAGAGCCCGACGCCGACACAATGGCTGTCGCACCAGGGACTAAACACAACACACACACAGAAACACATACACAATTACAAATGGCAAAACTGTATCATTACAACCATTTTCTCTCTATAGCTCGGAGCCTTGCGATGACAAGGATGAAATGCCATCTCAACCATCTACCCACTCATACACAAACACACAGTCTCAGAGTATACTCACAGACACACAGCCATGGCAGCTTTGGGCACACATACAAACACCCACACGTATACATGTGCACGCACAGCCACACACACGAGCAGCTTTAAATCTGCAGAACATACAGTCTTATGCACGATTTATACCCTTACTCGAAATGTATGCAGATAATGAGGCCGAAGCAGCCTGCAACGTTCTGCAATTACACCTTCGGTGATTGTTCTATGCTACAGTATTGACTCTTTTACACTTACATATATATACTTTTCCACAATCAATGGCGATTGAAGCTTGTATGAGATAAACAAAGGCTTACTGCAATATTTCCTCAACCTGTAAGGGAACTGGAGGGCCGCTGCCAGCGGGCTGCGGGAGGGGAAAATGTGGAGTGAAGTTGAACAACTATATTTTGTCGGGGGGGATTTCACTGATACTGAACTTTTATTTTAATTCATTTGACTGACAAAAAAAAAAAAAAAAAGTGAGGTGACAGGTGTGAGCTTTATTTGAAAATCATTGCTTTTACTGAAATTACTGCAACTCAGAAAACAGAACCATCTACGCACAGATTGGTGGAGCTCTGAAAACAAGGAAATGTCATACTGGCAGACCAAAAGGCTGCTGCTTTTGCATTAACAAAATAATTACAGCCTATTACATTTTACATTTTGTTTTACAAAAGTTGGTTCACAACATTTCTAGGTAGAGACACGTAACGAGTTTGGTGCAAGCTACGCTACGGCACAGCCAACCTTTCGTTCCACACGTTCTTTGTGAGGATGATTCTAACCATCTACTAGAGTTTAATTTATCCGTTAAAAATAACTGAAAAGGCCACATATTCTCCTAAATATCACAAGTCAGCCAACACTTGGCTAAAGCAGCAAAGCACCCACATACAGCATTGACAAGAGGACAATACATTAAAGGTCAACAGATGCAGGTTTCATCAATTAATGATGACACTGCAAGGTTTTTTTTAATGCTTCATTTTATTCAGCTTAGTCACAGCACTGAAATGCTGCTGCAATTTCTGTCTGACCAGAAACCCCAAAAGATTGTGGGAAGGTGATACCCTTAGGAGTTCAGATTTTGACTGGAATTACATTTTTTTAAACATCTTCACATTATGTCTACTTTTGACTTTTTGATTATAATTGAGGTAAATTTTACATCTATATTGTCATTTGACATGTGTCAATTGCCTGTAGTTGGCAGCACATGGATTTATACACTCTGACAGTAGCTTGGCACAACAGCTAGGCAATGCCAATCCTTAATGATGCTCTTGTCTTTATACGTGTCATTGCTCTGAAATAGGACTTTGGCATATTGTCACATGGTGACATGCATTAATACAAAGCTGAAGTGTGCTCTGGCATAGAGGTTGTTGGACATGCACCTGGTATTTTGCAAGAATATATAGCAGTATATAGCAGCGAGCACGAGGGGGGAGAAGACTTTAAAGGGCCAAGTTTGGTGCTACATTCACTATCATTTCATCATGTACACCAGGGGTTCTCAAACTTTTTCTAGCATGCCCAATTTCAGAAGGTGAAAAAAGTTCAAGCCCTCCAACATTCTTGAATTTTACTTAAATGCAAGTCAACACAATTCATCAGCAAATCGTAGATTATTAAAGTTATTTTTTTTTTTTACTTTTCAAATTCTAAGTGCCATGCCTGCAGTGCCCCACAGGGTTGTAAATGTTTTAATCTTTTACAGTAAGAGTGAACATACCTATCTGTAAATAAACAACATATTGATTCATATCCATTATTGCGAGAAGTTCTAGCCTAGTTGTCAACAGCTCCTTGACCTCTGCCAATCTGCCATATCTACAAAATTATCTACATTTATCTAAAGAGAGAATTTCTGTGACTCTTTACAAAGTTTATTTTTTTTCCCCCCATTCTCTGTGCCGTTCTTCTGTCTCCTTTCTGCACAAGAGTTATGGAGGCTGTGTTGCCAGTGATAAATTGAAGTTTGGGAAGTATTTTGTGTTCAAACTCAGGAGGACTTGTGTCACTACATGGAATCAAGACCTATTTATAAAAAGAGCAAGTTCAAATCCACCAAAGGAGAGAAATCTCAAAGGATAATGAGACAGATGAAGCTGGACTTGAACTAGTAGTTTGCTGTACAGCTGCCAGCCAGTGCTCATAGAAAGCTTTGTATGAGTCATACAAATCCGTTTACCCCAGTGCGTTAAAACCACAAATTTATTTATTTTCCCTCCTTTTATATTCTTGCCTTAAAAATATGAACCCAACAAAATGAGCATATGCAGTGTATGTGTAATATTAGGTCCCTAAAGTAGATAAATAATTTAAAAAATAGCACCAAGGACATGACCTTGGTGTCCTGTGTGGTGGCGACTGCTGACTAATAGCTCTTGCTGGTTGGTCAGGCCTTAGCAGGGGAGGTAGCTGGTGTGAATAGCATTAAAAACCCTCCCAGGACAACAACAGTGTTAGCAATGACAAGGACTATAGGGCAAAGGCAATTGGATGTTTCCAATTAATCGAGGAGAGAGATAAAGAAAAAAGAAATTAATAAATAAAGGGCAACAGCCATAAAGAAGACAAAGCATGCATATACAGAGAAAAAATAATTCATCACATTTGCATAAATGCCATATTGGGAGGAAGTAGCAATGAAATGGCACAACTTAAGAGGACAGTATTGGTCTTTTAATTACATAATTTTGTTTCTGTCCACTTGGGAAAACTCACATGGCACCGGAAGATGGAAACAGTAATTAGGATTTTCTTTAGCAGTCTTAAGAAATGTGCTTAAAAACTAAGCTTTATTTGGATAGAAACATATACTCTATCCCACACTCAGTCACAGTTACCACCCACAACACATACACTCTCAGACAGACAGACACACACCTACCCACACACACGCACACACACCCCGTCGGAATTACAATGAGCATTACAATCATTATGTAGTTACGGCCTTCCAGAAGCAGCATCATTGGCATTCAGGGACGATGCTGGCAACTTGGCGGGCGACGAGCACGCGGGTACTCACAAACAATAAACACGCGCAGCGGTTTAAAGAAAGAAAACAGGAGCGTTTTAAGAGATCTCTGGGAAAAATTTTCATCATCACTAGGCCTTACCTCGCCATTGAGGTAGAGGAGGTCAAAGGCGTACACACACACTTGGACTTTGATCTCTGATGCATCCACATCCTGCAGGGAGACATCAACACACATGGATACATTTTAATATTTTTCCCTTTGACAAAAATATGCAAATAGACGCATCTTATTCACAAATTGCTACAACCAACCTTGGGACTTGTTACAAAGAGCTCTTTGATTTCTCTCCCCGTTCGTGTTGAAAGTTAACCACCCAGCCTTCCCGTCTTCCTCTTAACAGCGTCACACCTCCCTGTTGTGTTCGCCCTCTCTCAGCCTATTACTTCCTGCTCCTCTGCTCACTTCACTCACCTCTTCTGCTTCTCCTTCTCCTACTCTCACCTTTCTTGAACCTCATCCTGTTTATTCCACTCCTTGTTTACCCCTGCTGGTTTCTACTTTCCCAACTCGACCTTATTACTGGGTTTCCAGCACACCCCTGATGGAACCCAAGGAATGTTGGATTCCGGGAATAAGGCTCCACAAGCGATTTACAAATCCATTACTCTGTCTGTGAACCCATTCTTTATTAGATACTAGCTTGTTTCAAACTAGTGATGTATGAAATCAGGTTGCATCATTAAAATTTAAAAGGGTACCCCTGTGCAGTTTTTGACCACTAGTAGCACAATAAAGCAACTTTCCAGAGGAGATTTCAGGAGCATTTGTTTGCATGCAATCACAGCAATACACATTCTTAACTCCTGATTTCAAACAATCCCAGTTTTCTGCGATGGCAGTGACATGCCAAGAAGTGCAATGTGGCACAGACTGACTCAGATGGCTACCATTAATGAATCTGCCAGTTGTGGACCTGTGAGGTGTCGGCTTCTGAGACTACAGACTCTTCCTCAGTTGTGCATTATGGTCTCCCAGTTCTCCTTCTATTCTGGTTAGACTGTGCGAATTTGAGAAGGGAGCAGTACCCATGGCAGCATGAAATCTTCAGGTTTTTGGCAGGCTTAAAACAAAATCACTGACCACTTTTATAAAAATATTATTTTTTTGGACTGTAATTGAACCCACAGAGGCTGATGCACAACAGAAATGGTTTCAGCTGTGCTACAATACTTAGAAAAGGCTGATCAGTCAGCGTTGATAAAGATAATAAACTTCGCTTAACTAACAACTGGAACTCCACTGGGACTCAACTGATGGCTTCTGATAACAAGCCACAGTTTGCCTATTTGGGATACTTCATTAATAGTCATTATGTATTTCAGATGAATATAACCTTTCCAAGTAAATATTCTTAAGTCATCTCAAAATAAGGTTAAAAAGTTTAAAAACCACTGTTCAAATGTGTGTATATACGTGAAAAGAAAACATCAATACCACAGCTGATCATAAAGGCATCTGATTATTTTAAGTATGAAACACTCTTCAAACAAACTTTGCCTCCTAAGTTTATTCTCAAGCCAACTACTGTTGTTTTAAACAGATCATCATGATCATTAACATCAGTGTACTGAAAGCCTACTTGCCCACGTGGCCTAAATTACCCCCTCCAAGCCTAAGCATGGTGATTTTAAAGATTTATGGGGGTTTTTAAGGCATAGACTACAACAACTAACTATGTAACCCATCAACCTACCAATTTATGTCAGTACTAAAGTACAAACTGACACTAAATTAAATCTGTGCCAAATTCCATCTGCAACTAACTTTCATCCATCTGTCACCAACATACAAGAAGCTCATGATGAAATACATACTCAGCTTCATCAACATTTCCTTCAGGTAATTATTAGTTAGATAGATAAAATAGTCAGATTAGATAATTTTGTAAAGTGTGACTTGCAGGTTCAGTTCTCCAAACTTCTGTGAGTGATCTGATAAGGACTGGATGGAATAATTAAACAGCAACGACTAAAAAAAATAAAAATAAAAAAATTACAAAAAAACCCACCGCAATCTTTAAACCTGAAGGATTTTTCTCTCTTTAATTCTTCTTTTCACACCCTCATTACTTTCCTCTCTGCTCATTAATAATGTTTAATTAGTGCATATCTGGTTTCATCTCCTCAGCAGAAATATTTCATTCAGGAAGCGTGCTTGTGGTATTGAAGCAGTTGAGATGTTACAGAATGCCAGAAGGGCAAAACAATCAGTATGTGCATCAAACCGTCATTACAAATAATCATAGTTTCATGGTGGCAGTAACAGTATCAAAAAAAGAAAAGAAAAAGAAAAAGTCATCAAGATAATCATTTTCAGCAATTTCCATCACCATGTTCTCTGTATTTTCCTCCTCATTTCTCTTTTCCTAATTTACAAGTATGGCATCATGCATACAAAGAGAAAGTAAAGAGAGCAGTTTCACTCTAATGTGATTGGTGTAGTGGAAAGAGGCCGTTAGTCTGATCAAAACTGAATAAACACCTTGCTGACATTTGCAATCTCAGCCACCACCACCACCCTTCTCGATCCATTTGACTCTTCCTTCTCCTACTTATCAGTCTCCCCCTCGTTCTGTCTGCTTTTCCTCCGTCCATCACCCTCAGTCTGCCGGATCATTTCACACTATTATCTCGCTCTACTCTACCTTCAAGTCTTTATCTCTGTCTTGTTTTCTCTCTTCAACCTTTTCACTCCTCCTTCTTTCTCCTCTCATTATCTCCTACTCTCTGCCTTTATGACACCACAGCCATTTTATTTCCCTTTCCTCTTCCCTATTACATCCCGCTCTGTCCATACCTTTCTCTTACGGGTGGTGAGGACCTGGAAGGGTTGGATCTGTTTCTTCTCGTGATCCCAGGCCACCGCCTCAGAGTCCAGGACACAAGATACAACAGAGTCCTTCTTCACCTGCGTGAAAAACCATGACAGAGCAACAAAGAAAAATAGATAAACAAAAAGATAAAAGATTGCGCTCAAGAGTGAGATGAGAAAGATGAGAAAGATTTTTTATAGATGAAGGGGGAAAAAAGCCAGACTGCATATAGGCAACATCTGCTGTAGCAAACAGAAGACTGCTGGATTTACTTCAATGAGACTTTCAATCTTCTGACAAACTCAGAGATTCAAACTCTGTTCATGTCTTTGAAAAGCGCCAAGTTGAGTCTCATACAGAGGCAATCATACCGAAGACATGTTCAGGTCGCTTCAGGACCCGCAGCTGCCCCCAATTTGTTGCCAAATGCTTTGGAAGACAGCACATTAGCATTTTTTATGCCCTACATGCATTGCTATCTTGAGCAGTCATGTCTTATAACTGAAGTCTCTTCTTTTCAGACAGTTTCCAAACTGTTAAGCACGTCCCCTCTTTTGGTGGGACGCCCACGTCTGGTCAAAAGCTTCACCAGAAACATTCTGCAGTTTGTTGTTTATCATTTCTGCATTAACTAAAGGCTTTGGCAGCTGATAGTTATTTCCCTGTGCAGGAAGACACTGATAGGGTTTAAGCTGCGGATAAACCGTCTAGCTCATGGGCAGATTATATTGACCATCACAGCCGAATCCCAAGATCAAACTGAGCAAACTGAGCGGCTGCTAATTAGCTGAGCCACCAAATCGTGTGTGAGGGTTTAATCCCTCACTTCCTGGTCAATTTGGGGACCTGTAGGATACCTCGAAATGTCTACATTTCTAATCTGAATCAGACTGGGAACTTATTAGCGAAGGAAATCTGAAAGGTAATCAGACACCTAATCAAAGCTAAGCGTAACAGACACTTTAGAGGTAACAGCTTGTTTGCAAACAGTCTAAAATATCAAACACAATCAGTTCTCCTCATAAGGTTATTAGGCTAAGTAATGAATTAATTACTAATTAATGCATCTGTATTAATATTAATGTATTAATATTAATTCATAATTTGAAACTTTAAGGCTCTGTGGTAGCCTGGGGAAAATTGGTTTTCCCTTATTAAAATGCAAAATAATGCAGCAAGGTGCTGTAAAATCTAATCAAACCATCTTCTCCATGCAGGCAACCTGAGTTAGTTTGAAGTTTAACTCAGTGTGCTCACCAAGTGTGTTGGCACACACAAAAACACTGCCACGAAATCATAATGTCAAGATAGGCAATGTAAATGATTATCTAAGCATTTTCTTTAATTAACTGTCTGCCACATTAATGATCAGTAATCAATTTCTGAGACAAAAACTTCACATAACCAACATGAGCCATTTTCAAAGCGCAAGAAATTCAGCATCTTAAATTATGAACCATTAACTTCACAAACCCATAAAAAGGAAAATTACTTCAAAAGATAGAAAGGCAATGTCATCACTCAAATCTATCTCGAGGCATCCAAATAATCAAGCAAAGACGCCAAAATCTAACACTATGTCTGTTTCCTCTTGCAATTTAGGAGGTAATAATGGTGAGAAAGAAAGGTGACAGAGAAGGAGAAAAAGTCTGAAAATAATCCATGAAATGCTGGTAAGGGGAGTGCAAAGAGAACAAGGCGAAGGAAGAGGAGCAAGGAACCAAAAAAAAAAAAAAAGTTAAAGAAAATGTTTTAAAAGTAAGGGAGAAAAAAATGGTGCGAAAGAAATTGTGAGAAGGGAGACAGGGATGAGAAGAAACCGAAGGCAAAAACAAAAAAGGTGAGAGAAGGCACCAGTCAAGATCGTCGGCAGGCGATGAAGAGAGAGCGAGAGCAAATACGTAAGAAGTGTAGAGGGAGTGAGAGGAGAAGGGTATAAGTGGCAGAGAGGCAGACCAGAAAGGTGAAATTGCAGACAGGTAGTATCAAAGCTTAAAAAAAGATGAGAGGAAGAGAGGCTGAATAAGACAAGAGTGGAGAAAGAGAGGTGGGGGGAAAAAGAAGAGAGCGAGCTAGGAGTAGTGAAGAATTGAACAAGTATCATCAAGACGTAATGAAGAAGAAAGGCGGGGAATGATTAGACAGGCAGACATGAGGGAAGTGGACGGAGAGAGCAATAAGGTGAGTGTGAGAGACAAAGATCCGTGTAGCTTTTAAAGTTATTAAAAAAAAGGGAGGAAAATATCAGAAAGATGAAAGTCGGTGTGAGGGAAAGTTAGAGTGCAGATGTTATGAGAGAAGATGGGATACAGAGGTTAGATTGACTGAGGTGAGATATGAGCTATCATTTGAGTCATGTTGGCAAAAAGCTACTGTCCAGCAGGATGAGGAAAGAGATTTTACTTTCCTCCCATGTGGCAGAGGTGTGCTAGTTTATGTGAACAAAATCTTAAAATCTAAAATCTTAAAACTAAACAAGGTCAAATAACTTTAATCTTATTGTGAAAAAAAATCCTATTTTAAATAACAGAATTAATCCCTAAAGCTCTTTCACAGCAGTCTGCTAGCTTTTCTTTTTGGATTTTTTAGACTTTTTATAGATCTTTTTCATAGCTGACAATATAACATGTCAAAACAGGAAAACCACATAATAATATAATATATAATCGATAACATTAACGGCGGTTTTATGCCACTTAGATGAGCTGGGTCCGGGGTTTGTTACTGTACACCGACTGGAAAGGCTTCCTCGACTACTTAATGGACCAGAGCAGCCGTTAATGTTAGTTCCACCTAAGCGTTTCCTGCTTGATGAGTCAAACTGTCTGAAGTGAAAAGGGTCTCCTAGAAAACTGACAGTAAGGAGATATAAGGGAATGAAAGAGGAGAAAGATAGGAACATCATGCAAATGCTTCTCAGCCAGCTTTCAACCATCTGAATAGGGATGAAGTTAATCAGTTGTGACTTAAACCCACAAAGACGTGAGAGTTCCCTGTCGTTGGAAAGCATTGAATGTGAAAGAGGATATCAAGAAGTTATGTAAAGCAAGTTAGTGTAAATTAAGCGGTCTTAAGTGAAACATATAATACAAATATTGTTATTGTTTAACCCTTTACACCCCACAAGTTTCCTGGGTCCCAAGTTAGAACTACCTGTCAGTAAGTATAAGCACATCGACAATTTATCAACTGTTGGCAGACGCAGCCAGTGGGGAGACCCAAACAGACGTGGAGAAGATCTGTCGAGAGCGAAGTGAAGGCCGTCGGACCCAGCTAAAGAGAGCAACCCAGAACAGAGTCCGTTGGCGTGGTGTTGTTGCAGACCTATGCTCCCCCAGGAGTCAACAGGAAAATTGATTTGGCAGACGCAGCCAACAGTCGATGGGAAAGAATTATTGTAGAGATGAGAATCGGGAACTAGGAAACTGGTTCCAATCTGTCCAGTTCATCAAGCTCATATGCCTCCAAACTTGCTATTTCATTTAAACCAGAATTTTACATGGTTGTCTGAAGGCTGCACAAAGCTGAGCAATGTTGTCCAACTTGTGGAAGTGGAGGTTATGCACACCAGCTTTTTTCCTACACTGTGTTCAGACCATAGACTGTGGAGGGTAAAGGCACTGTGACATCAGCCATTGGTTTTGGCTCAACATTCTCAAAACCTTAATTTTAGCATCGTGGACACCGCCATGCTACATTTCTGGAGTCAGAAGCTGTATCCTTGGACCAGATGGGGACACTAGTCAGATATGCTAGCGAGCTTTTACCATGAAGTGCAGAAATGCAATGCAGACAAACGCGTCTGCTTGTTAGACCTATGGAACAAACTAATAAGGAATTTGACTCCGGAAGCACAAACTTCTTCAATATTGTGGACAACAAAGCAAGTCATACTATTAGTCAGACAAACCACTGAAAATGTTTTAAGAAGCATAAACAGCCTGAACGTAATGGAGATGGTCAAACTCAGTTACTCAAATGAGCTTAATTGAAGCTGAGCAACAATTTTACTACCCCACTGTATCAACTTCAAAAATACTAATGGCTGCTGGTGTTGACCCTCAAGCTCCTAGTAAATGCATCTATGGTAGAAATGTGAAAAGCCTAAAGGCTTTTCTGAAAAGTTGTCCTTGAGGTCGAGGTCGCTGCAATTTGGGTAGATGGAACTATTGTATCAATTTTAAAATCCAACGTCACCTCATTCTTGAGTAATCATGATAACAAACTTGGGTGTCCACACCACCCACGAGGTGGAGTGATGATGAAATTCAGCTTTCTGTGGCTGAAGGGTTAAACACCTCTTTAGGTCCAGTTTTTTCTCCTCTACAGAAAACAAATTTGGATTCTATCAGCAAAATAATAAAGAATAAGATATTATCATTGATAAATGTTATAAATATCTTCTTATAGATAAAATGTAGAAGTGAAACTAAACTCAAGCAGCACAGATTTAGTCGGTGATGAACTCAGAGAGGCATTTAAAAACAAAACACAGCCGCACATAAAGAGCCAATCAGTTTAACACAAGACACTGATTAGATTTGGGGGGGTGCTTATTCCCTGATGATATGTTCACAGGTTGGAATAATTAACGGCTGACTGTACTGACGTCCGGAGGGAACATGACCTCTGTGAACCATCATGAGTCATACACTGGAAAATTAGTTGCATGTTTGACCTGCAACTGCAACCTTCAGGTCTGCATCTTCGCATTCTCCCCTTGAAGTCAACAAAATACGTCTAGGATCTAATTAATGACAACCTTGACACCACAAAATACCTTGCAACATGAGGAAACAAAGTGTGAACTCTACAAAAGGTCAAGTCTGACCTGCAAACTAAAATACTTAAACTGAAATTTACCAAAATTATGACATGATGTGATTCTTTTGCTTTCTTGCTACCGGTGTTGTGTTGCCATTTTTTCCTGAATTTGTTGTGAGAAACACCACCTGTTTCCACTAACAAGCTCTAGTAATTAATAACATCTTAATAAATTCTTGCACAGGAACCCATTAGAAATATTACACATCTATTCTGAGAATTCATCTGATTCGATAATCTGCTCTAATTAGCACAGACCAGATGGGAATTTATTTTAATGTCAATGACGTTTCAATAATAGCTGTGCATCCAACAAAAGGCTTGAAAACAAAATAAATGAGAGCAGAGTGCAAACTGATGTAGATTCATTTGGTACTTGACTGCAGTTCCTTACTACAGCAGAAAAACACACTCAGCAGGCACTGAAGCAGTGAGCATGCTCAGATAACCTCAGGCCAAGTGCCAAAGTTTCAGGTAGTGGTGCTCTTTTTCTCACTCCCCACTCAAGCAGATCCTCACTAATTTGGCAAGCCTTCCCACGGCTGAAATTTAAAGGTAAAACTGCAACAATGTGTGTTTTTGACATCTATTAGAGAGATGGCAAGCTGGTTAAAATTCCCATCCTGAGTGAACAACTCAGTAGACTTAAAACAAAAAAAGAAATCTAATGGCCAGCAGCAGCTCTCGATGAGTGCAGGGAGAGTAAGGACAGGAAAGAACAAATAAACTGAACAGGGGTTTCCAACTGTGACAAATTTAAGGCAGAAAGGAGAAGTATGCACATGGAAACGAGACAGATGAGAGATAGGCGAGAAGAAGAACCAAAGTGACGAGGCAGTGAGCAGGATAAATGTGTTCAGCTGTTATCCGCTACGCTGTAAAAGGCCTCATTTGACAATCACACTCTCCTCTCTCCCAAAGGGCTGAGCTGCGGTGTCGAAGTGTTTTACCTTGGGAATGCGGGAGATGATATCTGGGTATTTGCTGGTGTTGTCTTCCTGGTTGCGGCTGAATATTCGAACCTCGCCACTCTCCAAAATGTGAATCTGTAGAGGAAAACAAAAAAAAGTCGCAATAAAATAGATAAACACAAAACAGCATGATTTATGTGTTGGTTAAAACATGTAAAATTACAACAACAACAGCAACAAAAAGAGACTTGATGTTGCATTCAGATACAGATGGATCGACTTGTAAAGAATTCATGGACCTCAAGGAGGAAGAACAACAGCTATTGTTATTAACAACTAACCACAGGAGATGCATGTGTAGGTGGAATTCATTACCGGCTCTTATTATGCCAAGATAACAGTATAATAGTTGAAGTGTCAGATAGGACAAACGTATTCGGGCAAATATAAAATCATAACTTATGTTGTTTAACAGGATATTTAAAGGAAAACATTCAGTCTACACATGAGGTGCCTGCTACATTTATCCTTCTTTATGCAGAAGATACATTTAAAATCTCTTGTGCGAAAGTGTTCTGACTGCACAGGCAGCTCACTAAATACACAAAGATAGACACGATAACATTCACAGTCAGATTTTACCGATTCCAAATCATTTAAAATTACCTTCAATTCATTTAGTAAGACCAGTTCACCAAGCTTTATTTGATATTACTTAAAATTCAAATGCTCCTTTTGCCCAATTAAGTGGGAGCTTTGGGGACAGAATGAAGAAATAAGTCCTGGGAATGAAGAGAGCAACTACCCACACAGTAAGATTATGAAATCATGCAAGCATTATCAATACATACATGCACACAGGATGGATTCCTGACCAATTAGCACCAGTTTTCTGTCAATCTATTCCGGTAATCGGCTCAGTCTTCCAGACTAATGACTATCTTTATGTAAATATGTATTCTGAAGGAACATACAGCTGACAACATTTATGGTCACTCAGAGGAGAAGGTTTTTCCTACCTAGTGTAGGGGTGATCATTAAACTGAGGCTTCAACAATTAGTCTCCCAATTATTTTCTAGATTAATGGATTAACTGTCAGGTCACCGAAATGACCAAATGAGCAAGTAAATGGCAGAAAATCACAAAACAGCTACGCTGACACATAATGTGTTTCAGCAGTCCATCTCATGCAACAGGATAAACACCTTAGCTTAATCAATCCAGCTGTCTACATATGCAACATAATGGCTTGTGTTTTACTTTTACTATTGTGTTGTGCTTCATATACAAAACTACAGTAATTGTCTATTAGGCTCTTAATTCTTCCAATACACGGGTTATCTGCAGGTCATCGCATAATGTGCATAAACACATCTTATGTGGAAAATGTTAGCAGCTGCTCCTGTGCTAATGCAAGACAGTCTAGTTTGATTCAAGTGTCACGTAAAACAAAGAAAAAGAGATGATGCAGAGGAAATATATTAAGTTGTAGCTTTATATTTATATTTTACTGATTCAGTTCAAAATATTCTTCATTTATTTTATCCTTTGTTTAGGTGCAGCCGCTCAGTTAATCCAGCGCATGAAACAAGCCGTTTTAGCTCGTCTCCCTTTAAGCCAGCTTTCTTCTGGGGCTCCTGCACTCTCAGCTATAGCTGTGTGCCTGATATGAGATATAGGGAGATCCACTAACATCAAACAGAGTCAAAAGTAGACTAAACTGTTTGAGGTAGAGCATTTAGAAGAATCTGAAGCCTGGCTTTAGGCTCACAGGGATTACTTGTGCATACACTGAGCTCATTATTTGAAAATATGTCCATGTTTAACATGAAAATCTACCAGTGTAACAGTATGCATATTTCAGAAAATAAGGAAAAGCCTAATAGTTCCCCTTTAAGAAACTAATGCTACATTCCATTTGAAGTACAAAGTCATAAATTCTGACTTCCCAGTCAGACCTTTTAGCTGGAACGCTGGGTAAAGTTGGCCTTGAGGTGGCAGTAGCGTGCATAAACATGGAGTAAAACTGTAGAACATTTCATCTGTACTAGTACCGCTTTGTATTTGTGACTAAATAAGCCATACACAGAGTACAGACCAGGCTGTATCCATGAGTATACTGCTGCTGTGTTGTTAAACACGCCAAATAAAGATAAATAAAAAGCCTTTGTGTTGTACTGCTGGGCGACAGCTGAATGCCTCTAACATCCTAGGGAGCAAAACACTGCCTGTTTTTCCGACTGGTACTAGTACCAAGGGAAATGAACCACAGTGGGTTTACCATTTCAGCTGGAAAATCTGTTCTGGTAATAAACTTATTTTCACTGCATTTGCCAATCAGCTAACTGAGTTAGTCGAGTGACAGACAAGATCTTAACGCAGGTGAGAGACAAAGACTGTTGCTCCTTATATCTTGAAGTTTCCCATACTGTGTCGAGTGCAATGACGACAACTAAGCCATTGTTTCACACACACACACACACACACACACACACACACACACACACACACACACACACAGTGTTGGGTCAGCTCATCGTCAGGCTGATCTCTCACACTTTCTCAGTATAAATGTTCCCTTTGGGTTTTCTGTCTTGTGTGCAGGTGTAGTCTGTTCTCTTTTCAAGTGTATGTGGGGCCATGTGTGGCTTAACTCACATGCTTCCAAGTTATCCACTCAACAGTCACTTTTTCTATACGGTCATTTAGCTTTTCTAGTAGAAACATCTATTGCATGTCTGTTCACACTGACATTATGAGCTTTAGATAAATTTAGGAATTCAAACTCAAACTGATATTTCACAAACTAATTGAAACTGTTGCTCATTAATACTCAGAGATATGAACATTAGCACAACAACTGTCCACGTTTTTGCCCTCGTGACGTCTCTTCTATTCAGCTCATTTCTTTTCTAACCATTACATGTGTTTAACCCCCATTTTTCAAATTAACTACCTAGGATATCTGCAGATTTTGTCTATTTTTTAACCTTCAGACAGGGACATCTAATTATTTTGCTCATTTACAGTTTTTTTTTTCTTCAGCTGTCATACAGAGCAAAGCTGACTTTCTGTTGGCTGCAATATCTGACCACACAATCATTTGCATACACACAAACACACTCACACACACACAGAAGGTTGAGTAGTGAATCGTGAGTCCCCCTGCTGGCCGTTTAAGGTAAAGTCCACTGCAGTGAGGCCAGAGAGAAGAGGACGTCATACGGCTTGCTCGCCGGCTCGCTCCCTCTTCGCATCCAGTTCCTCTGTTTCTGTTTCTCCCTCTTGCTCTTCATCTTTCTTCTTCTCAATTCAACTCAGTTCAAAGGCACTTTATTGGCATGACTGTCCAAAATTAACAATACTGCTGGAGGGGTTTACATTACAATCTCTCTCTTGCTGCGTTTCTGTATGTCTCCCTCGAAATTTCCACATACCCTCTTTTCTCTCCTGTTGTGGTTTGGACTCCCTTTTTCTCTGATCTCTCTTGTCTTCTCTGTCTCTACCTTCTTGCCTCATGTCTCTTCATCTCCCCCCTTCCACCACCTCCACCTCCTCCTCCTCCTCCCCTCTAGCCCACAGTGGCAGAAGTAGCTCACTCTACCCACAGGCCCAAGGTATAAGCAGCACTACTATTTATCTTAAAAGAATAGGCACAGGCACACGTATACACACTGTCAAGTGAACAGGCAGTGAGAGTCACAGAACAGCAATACTTCATACTCAAAAGAACACAGCCAAAAGCTATATGCATGCAAAATTCAGCAGGCATATGTCTGGTGCCAAATACAAGAAAAACAAACAGTTGCACTCTGTCACTTTGCACAAACACAGACCTGTGCACGCTCCCCGTCGTATTTGTACTCGCAGGTGAACGCTGCCTCATCAAACTTCTTCATCACTTCGCCAACACCCTTAGTTGGGTGAGCCAACATGGGTCTCAGTGGTACACCTGGAAGAAAAAGGGTGAATAGTGGGAGAACTGGAGTAAGTAAACGGCTAAAAAACGGCTAAAAACAACCAGACGAAGACTATTCTTTCTGGTTCTTGTGTAGAGAAAGACTAACACTAGGAGGGCTAGTGCTAACAGAGCTTCTGGTTCCAAGAATCTCGTATCCTTTTGCAACAAAAAATTTAAATAAAATAAACCAAGAAAATGTGAAACTGGCTTCAACAACACATTCCCACATGACACATCAGCATCACACCCACAACTGTTTCTGTGACAAAACCACAGTCGAAATTAGTTTGTTTGTACTCCCATTTGGCCTCAATATTAACGTTCTGACTCACATTCCCTTGGGCTGTGCTGCTAAGTTAAGCTTCAAAAGCAGCAGACATAGCATGATATAATGAAAATATACCAAACAAATTCCTTTAATTGCAGCTTACAGAGCAAGAAGCCCAATATGAAAGTACTGCAACATTTTGTCCAAATTGGCTGGTGTTATGCAAACACTCACCAGCTCCTTTAACTATCTCACATTTCAGAACAAAACAGGCCCCTGAAGAACAATTATTTACCTGCCAAAATAGCGGCTAGATTGCTCTAACTGACCAACAACGGCCAATTTAGTTTCCCAATTTAGTATCGTTCAGATGGTGGCTTGTATTAATTTCCTACGTTGGTGCCAAGTCTCCTTATCACAAATAGCCTGACAAGAGTATAATTGGGACCTAATCCTTAGTTTAGGGTATCTTCTATCTTTCTGTGATAAATGACTTAACTAAAATAACTGACTCACCTCCACTGAATTGATCAATAAACACACACCAATCACTGCTTTGGATCTTACAACCTTTCTGCCTCTTGACTGGTTGCTTACCTGGAGTGAGCTTGCAGTGATTGGGCAGCTGGTCTATGCCCTCTTTTAGCAAAACGGGGATCAGAACATCGTAATTGGGCATCTCGCTGTATGGGAGAGAGCAGGGCAGCGAGTTAGACATGAGACAGGGTGATTGGAAAGAATCCCCCACCTCACCTCCCAAAAAAAAAGAGAAGAAAAAAATCAATATGTTCAAAAAAGGAATGTGAGGGAGAATGAGGGACGGGACTTAAAGGGGGCGATGAGGCATTGTGGTGGTGCCGAGGAGAGAGTGCAAATTGAAACAAGGGTGTTTGTTGAGGCTTCAGTTACCAGTAAGTCTGTTTGAGAATGAGGCTCTTCTCTTCAATCCACGCCCGCCTGCTCTCAGCACTCATTCCCTTCCCTGCGTCGATCACAGTGGGAGGAAAACCTATAAGGAAAGAGGGGGGGGAAATGCATTTCAAACAGATCTTTGCAAGTGTTTGAACATTTGTATGACCTAACATTTGTTGGATGAGAGTTCAGAAGCACTTCAAAGGCCAGGAAATATACAAGACTTGCAGCAATTACTTGAGTATTGCTGCACTTCACTTTTATTCATTTATTTATTTATTTAGCTCAACAATGAACAGTGAAGACTGGATTTAATTCCCACTGTGAAGTCCAAATTAATTATATTGTTTCCCAGTACAACATTAATAATTATGATACATTTAAACTATGACTGAATAATAATTTATTAAGTTAAATTATTCATCACCATGAGCCTCTTCAGCCCAACAAATAATTTGCTCTGAGTTGACCTGCCTGATTAAATAATGGCTAAATAAATAAATAAAAATGTTAAGAAAAACATTTCCAGACCAGGCCACAGATCAATGCAAATTTCCCCTATGAGCCTCTGGTCTAATTGACTCTTATTAAAGCACACCTCCAGTCGTGACTAAGCAACTCATTTTAATAAGTCTAGTGTTAGTAAGAGCGCTGAAAGTAGGTGGTAAAGCGAGGCTGTCAAAACTTTCTTCGTAAAGAGATGAATTTAGCAACAGATCAGGTCAGAAAACGTGTTAAATATTTCAAATCCACGGATGATGTACACTGCTCTTTCAAGCTGAAGCTGATCTATGACTGCTCTAATTCATGTGAAGAATATTTTAACGCTGATTTAATGACTAGCCTAAAAATAAAGCACATGATTGCTTGCTCTAACACTCCACCTCCTCCTCCATCGTTGTCACCTCCAAGTTAGGATTCAGATTCAACTTTTACAAAGAATAATTGGATCATACCACCAGAAATCTAATTATTTTAACCATTTCAAGTATGCAAAATTCACCGTGAGAAAATATATGAATTTGAAATATACATTGATCTGAAGTTCGCATGAGACTCAAACAATCAGAAAATTCCCAAACTACCGGGCTAAAAGTTGGAATTGTGTACATCAGTGGCTTTAAGAAGCTACCACAACAAAAATATCAAATGATTTGCAGATTCAACCCCCAGAATCCGCCTGCCGTGATCTTCTTCCCACTAAAATCACTCAAGTTCTGCTGCATAATGCTATTTAACGACTGGTTCCCAAATCTGCCGAAATGTTGGCTGGTTCTTGAAAGGGACGGGAGAAGAAATGGCTCAACAACAGCTTATCGTTGGTGGAAACATGTACTTGATCACAGTGTAAGACACATCTACCAATTTGATTGTGCTTTGATCCATCCATAATCTCCTCCTCCACCTCCCAATCTGTGTTTTGTTTTGTTTTTTCAGTGCAGAGAAGTTTATTATGAACTATGCCTAAAGCTTTCAAAATGCAAGTAAGGCACAGAGGGATGACATACTTCATATCTTATTCTTTCCCCCCCCCCTAGTTTAGTAGCAATGCAACAACTCCCGAATCATTTGCTGCACAAACTGAAAAGCCTGCAGCTTGATACTGAACAATCTGACAAGGACTGGCAATCGGGATTCTATTAGCCCCAACAGTGTGGCACAGTAAACTCGTTTGGTTTCGCAAATCAAGTAGAAATCATTTCAATATTTAGTCCTTTCACTGTTAACCTCCCTTCTCTCCTTTTCTTGAGTTTGGTGTAACGCAAAGAGTGATGATTTACATCAGAAGGTACTCGGCTATGTAACAAATTCGTTTATAAATTAAACCAACCAGTTAACCAAAGCTCTGTACACATCATAGGGCAAGAAACCTCTGAATATATGTGCAACAGAGCAAGAAAAAATAGGATTTGAAAAACTCATATGACAAATTAGTAAAATTAAATAAAATTAAAATTTAATGCCAAATATTAGCATAACCCAGAACGAAAGTGAAACATGGATGTCTTTAAGTAAGTGTCAATAGAAGGAAGTAAGGGAAGGACAGAGGGAGGGAAGGCACTGAATTGTAAAATGTCAGAGTATGCAAGCGATTTCAAGCCACCACCACACTGACTGTAAAACAGCTGGATTCAGGTGAGATGCAGAGATGGAGTAAAAGAAGTTCTGATTTTGAAAAGTCTGTACAAGATTTGGCAGCCACTTAAACCAAAAGTTCACTAGGAAAGGATCTTTTCATGGTGAGTGCTCACAGGAGGAATGATTGAAACAGAAAAAAAGCTTTCTGTCTTCTTCTTTCATATACTTATGGAAACCTGGCTGCTGTTTAAAAAAAAACAAAAAAAAAGAACTTTTCCTTTAAAATTACCTTGTCCAGGTGGGGTCAAGCAGACAGCTTGGCTCAGTGCAGAGAGCACACTTTGCTCAGCAAGACCAATCCTCAGCTTTCCAGCCAGAGACCTGTCCATCAGAACCAAAAGTTCAACAGCAGTCAGAAGACACATCTATTTGCACCAAGTCAAGTCAGTTATTTGTACCTAGCTACCTTTAACAACACCTGCAAGCAGAGATTGAAAATAAAACATAATAATAAAATATAAAGGATGCAGCCTTGACTTGAGTTTTTTTCCCCTTTTTCTATTTTAACCAGACCTCAGGAGTTAGCAGTGAACCTGACTGAGAAAGCCAGGCGTAATGCAAACTTAATTATTTCAAATTATCAACAAAAAAAAAAGGCAGTTACAATTTTGTCTATTCACCTGGATCAAGAAACGCGTTGGTCAACAAGCTCCATTAAGAAGAATCTTTCTGTAGGTGACCCAGTGGCAGGTTTCTCACCCGGTTGGCTTTTGGCAGCACACCACTAGGAGGTCACTTGATTGCCTACTCACCTTTGCCCTAACTGTGCTATCAAGTCCTCCCACCCCTACTCCTCTTTTTACTGTCTGCACATAAAGACATTGCAAGATGGAAGTTCCCAAGCCCCCATTTATTTTTCCTATGTGCATTATATTCAGTTATAACACTAAAGGATGTAATGTTAAAGGAAAATTCTTCTTTATGAATAATCAAGTTAAATAATCCAAGATTTCACTTAATAATAACACTAATGGACGTTGATTGTGATGTTTTTTGCCATAATCATACAGTCACACTCTGCTTTACTGTAGATAGGATCTAGTGATTGAGAGAGAATTAGGGCAATATTGCTAAAAGCTCCTTTTTGCAACCATTAGAAAGAATGCAGGTCTAAAAGATTTCTGCTTCTGCAGAATTTTTCAGACTCCAAGGCTACATTCATCTTTTATATACATGGCTAAACACTTCCAACGTATACACAGAGGGTTATGGAGTTATTATGCATTTCTGCGTCTATAAATGTGCAGACGCCCATGTATGCCTGTGGTCACACGTGCAGCCAAGGCTGTGTGTGCATGTGTGTGAGAGAGAGTCTTATTTTACCTGACTATGTAGCGGGCCTCTGAAAAGCGGCATGCCACAAAGAGGCCTTTGATGATGTCGATTTTCTTATTCATGGCCTGAGGCAGGCGGGAGGAAATTGAGATTCACAGAAGAAGAGCGAGAAGAGACAGAATGCAAAAAGACTGAGGTCACCAGCGAGTACAAACTCCATGTTCAATAGAGAGGAAAAAAATAAAAATAAAAAATGACCCAGCAGCAACCATGAAGGGAAAAGCAACTAATTGTACAAGAGAATCAAGGCAGGTAACAACTTATTCAAATGGTGGAAAATTAACCTTGCCCCTCTGAAGCAGACAAATAAACTATTAATTTCTTGTTCGATACGTCACATTAACATTTCCTTTCCTTTTTCCCGTCCATGACCTCAATACTGAGAGGCAAATAGAGCGAAAACAATATTTTCCCAAGACTGCTCTCCTCTAATGAAAATGTTATTCTGTGGCTCACCGAGTTCCCACTCATGCTGGCAATTTCCTTCAATTTCCTGAACACGCCCCCTGCTGTCAGACTGGCCGGCTGAAACATCATGCGCTGGTTGCTACGGGAGCTCTCGGCCACTAGGCCCAAATCTCCTTTCTCCTGTGCCTCTGCTTTGATTTTGTCCAATTGTCGCCCTGGAAACAAGAGTGAAACGGTAAATAGCAGCAGCCTCGCTGGCTGATGAGCTTCAGAGAAGGGTGGCATCAGCAGTTAGGCCGGGAATGCACAAGCAAGTGTTTGGGTGCAGCAGAGTGCTTCCACATGTTCGTGTGTGTGTGTGCGCGCTTATTACCAGTGGCTTGAGCAACAGCTTTCATCAGCACCGTCTCACCAACACCAAGCTCCATCCCTAGATAGGCAGGACCGAGTTGGTTCAGACACAGATACACGCAGCAGAGCAGGTCATCTAGGAAGGAGAACACATATGAAGGCTTTATTATACTCCAAACACAGCAGCGTACACACACACACACACCTCCAGACAAGTCTGCAAAGAAAAGCACATACACACAAATAAAAACAGATACCACCAAAAACGGCACAGTAAACCCACATACAGACACACAAACTCAGGCACATGGATAGATACACTCAAGCAGCAACTCAAATACACAACCACACTCTGAGACAACAGCAGGCGGCACAAGTGTGGGCACTCAAAACTCTTGACGCACAAATGAACATCCACAAAATCACATTCAAATACATACAGACAGGCAACACAAGACTAAGGGGTTTCCACCAGAAAAGTTGTTGACTGTGGCAGCTTTGGCTTCAACCAGCAATCTTTCCTTCCTCCCCAGAGTCCCGTGTTCTGGGTGCTGGCTGGATTTGTTATAAAAATGTAGCAGGTATCTTTTATTTTTTAAGGGTTGGCAAGTATGACAAATTCCCTGGATGGAGTTTCCACCAACTACTGGCATGACTAGACTGGATGTAGAATTTCTTGTGGTTCATTTATTGGGCATCAAACTTGGTAAAATTGCAGCTGAAAGTTTTTAGTAATATTAGCATCACTGATATGTGTAAGTGTTTTGCTTTTTTTTAAATTCTCTTATTTACAGTGTACATTATGTGGCAGAAAATCTGTCAATATTAAGAGTTTTTTAAGTCATTCTTGACAGAACAAGCCAAAGTTCTCTGAAATGTGTTTCGCCCACAAAGGCCAAAAGTCATGAATTTTTTAATATCTTTGTGGCTTTTACTGATTTAATTTGGCAAAAAAAAGGATAAAATTTCCAGGTAGAAGTTTAAAACAACAGCTTAGGGCTTACGGGGTTAATATAGTGCACTCCACCAGTTGTAACCCTACTTTTCTGGGACAGACAACAGCAGAGCTACATACTGCAGATCTAGCTCTACACACATATAATGGCTGAGAGAAAAGAGAGAGAGATGCTTTCAGGCTACACCACTGAGAGAGCACTGAATCACATTTAACAGGTTTTTTTCAGCATACAGGAATTTCTTGTTTACCAAATGGTCAAAAATAAAAGGAAAGTGCAGAGACTCACTACTTTTACTTTATGTAATCATAAAGGCTCATTCATAGCCAAAAAAACCCTGGCATACAAGTATGACTAATTACGCCTACCATAACCACTAATGGCTCAGTCACACTAAAGTAAAAATATCTATGTATCTATCTATTCATATTTCTATATCTATCTATATTTTTCTCTCTCTATTTATCTATGAATCTCTCTTTTGCAGTTTAAATTTAACCAATTCCTAATAGTTGCAGTGACTAACTTCTAGCAAACCACTTTCAATTGCAATTGCTTGCACAAGTTGCCTGGTCAGAGGCCACCTGTTTCCAAACAACTGTAGTCCGACACAAACTGACGGCAGTCGCTCACAGACAAACTGGTAAATGTTTGCAAATAACTGCGATCCCAATTTATAAATGCAGATAAATTGCCAATATATTCCAATGAATCTGAGCTTGCGCCAGTCAGCCCAACTCCTTCAGTAAGGAGCTTGACTCAACTGGTTGCCAACTAGTTGTACGCTGGTTATATCCCTACATTCTTAAAGCATCTCTATGTGGTGAGGAATTTCTGAATTTTTGTTTTAAATTTCTGAGGCTCTGGGTGGACTCTAAATATAAATTTCTTTGTACACAGACAGCAACAAATTTGTGATTTTCACCAACCTACGGCATTCAATTGCTAGTGTCATAAAAAGATTGCATGTAATCGCAAACTTTTCCCCATCTGAGCTCATTGAATTGTTTCTATTTGGACAAAAGCAGTCAGCATAACAGTAGGCTAATTAGCTACCTCAGCTCATTTAATGCCTGCAGCTTTTGTATTGCTGTATGACTGTATTGCTGAGGCCTGACACAAACACTATTATATACACAATGAAACACAGGCAGAACAACACACACAAACACCATCAGATTCCCACATTCTCATACACACATCAGCCGACGTCCTCCCAGTTTTGTGTGCAACCTGGCGTCAACATCATCTCCTTGATAGAGCGGCTGGAAGCCAGCTGCCTGTATAGCTACATCAGCATGCATTATGGCAGAGATAAAATAGCATTTACCTGGGGAGAGCAGCAGCACAGAGCGAAACAGGTTTGACAGTGTCTCGATGTTTCTCAGCCTAGGAAATGACAACAGGATTGCTGTTAGACAGGGAAGACGAGTTAAACGAATTTTAAGGCCATCCCGTAAATACTGGTAGGTGGGAAATGAGATTAGTATGCAGGTTTTAATCGGAAATAGGGGCTTGGGAGGCAGATGAAGAGTTCACTTATGAAACACTATACATCAGTTTCAGATAATAATATGTCATTCAATATCCTTCAAAGATAAAAATGTTTTCAACTAGCAAGATACAAAGGTTACAAACCATTATTTAAAATGTAGGATTTCTAAAAATAACATGAAATTTCTTGTTGGTGTTTTTTTGTTTCAGCTGGTTTACACCAACCCAGGTTTACAAAACAAAAGATGGAAACTAAGGTGGGGAAACGTAGACTTATATTCTGTCAGGTATAGTTACAATACTGGCTTTCATATTAAACGCGACCACCCCTCTGAGTAGCCTGACGTCTAAAAACTGAGACTGTTTTTACCCCACTCTTGTATGACGGCCAATATGCTCACATCAGGCATGAGCACATAAGCTGCTAACCTGCTGTTCAAACCTTCTGTTTACAAGAATCCGCCAATTAAAAGAAACGAGGCTTAAATGAAAGGTGGCCTTTAAGAGAGGGGCTAAAATGCTTGTTTTAGACAGCGCAAACTGAGGAGCAGCACCGCAGCTCGTTATGAGGCAAATAAGGATTATTTTAACTACTTTAGTAAAACATAAGAATAAAAATATGCAGCTGGAAGTGAGCATAATAACTCCACATTACAATATATTTGAGCAATCCTAGAAGGTGACCCATTTTAAAATTTCTTCATGTTCCCAACACAACCAGTGAATTATTCAAATTTTTTCACTTTTCCTGACTGGCGAGCACTTAACTAATTTAGTTCCAGAAATTCCCAGCAGGAACCCTGAATGGTATTTTTATGAAAAAAAAGAGAAACTCTGCAATACGTGTGTGTGCTTTGAAAGACTTGCAATCATTTTCTTACTAATGATGTTCAACTCATTCTGGCATTTAAAAGAAAAATGTCCCCCATTGGGAGGTCTTACCTGCCAGAGTCCTCTTCAATCCTCTCAAAGGTGCGAGCCACTGCCAAGTAGGGCACTCTGGAGAGTGATGAACACGTAGTTAGCAGGCAAAGCATCAACACGGACAGATTTTCACACTCGCGGCGCTGAGCTGACTCGGCTATTCAGAGCGACTAGCAATTAATGCAACAGTAGAATAAGCTTTGATTCAAGGTTATCAAAAACCGCACAAAAATGACAGCAAGGAGGGCGAAGGTGACAACGCCATGTGGAGAAAAGTGTGTCGTTACAATTAGTTTGACAGAGAAATATGGTGGGAAGTGCAATTTAAAATATATATATATATATAATTTTATCTTTATAATTTTTTGCATATATTCTGGATATAAAGCTACTATATCCTAATGTGTTTTTAATCCTTACTGCGAAGCTCTGACATTCAAACTGTTTATTCAATTTCAGAAAAGAACACAATTTAATTCAGAGGCTGATATTTAGCTTTAAGAAGCAGCAGACTTCACCTGCGCACGGCTTAAAGCAGGTTAAAACAATCTGTACAGCAGTCGATCCGAGAATAATCCGAGCACATAAGCAGCATGCCTTACAGCGTGACCTTGATATAAAATTCCATGATTTCCCTGTGATTACCCATTGCTAAGTCAGAGCACTTCCCTGGCCTGAAGGTTTTCATTCCTTCAGTTTTTTCCCCTTATAAATAACTCGCAGATCTTCACAAAAAAACAAACAGGCTGGTGTTCACTTCAGTTTGGCTCAGAGGGAAGAAGGGAGAAAAAAAACAACAACCCCACCAACAGTGTGATGACTCTAATCGCTGTTGAGTGAAAACGTTGCATCCCAAATCTTGCCTGTTTAGTGAGTAGATTAGCTTTGTCTTTTATTTGACAGGCAGAAGTGGAGAGTAAAAGCAAATAATCAGCAGAGAAAGAGACAGGTGGACGTTCGACTATAGTTCCTGTCCACATTGCACTCCCAAGCTTTATTATTACCCTGCTTGGCATAATTCATGATAATCAATCTCAGGGCATCTTGTTTAAATAGGTCTAGGCACATAGGCAGGCTGTGATTTCTGTATTTACTTTAGGATTACACAAATTCTCCAGTAAAGGGAAAAAATAGGCAGCTGCCTAGTTAAAATAACGGCTGTTTTTCCCAATGATCCTTCACATAAAATTCTCATAATTTCTGCCTTATGCAAAGCTAGTTGATCATCCCACATGCTCCCCTCCTCCTTCTGTCTTTCTTCTTTATATTTTACTGTCTGATGTCCAAGCGACTGGATTTGGTGGGTGGATAGAGAGGCTATCCACCCTGTGAAGAAATTATATTATTTTGGAGACATCTGGAAACAGGGAAAAGCAGTATACAGAAGCAGTGATAAAATATGTCTGAGAGGTGCCAGTAACTGATGCACGCTGGAAACAGTTAAAGATGCATATGAATTTCAATCAAGACATTCAATCAGAGAATTTGGGTTCCTATTTTTGCAGCAGATAGGTGACTTACTTCTGGCCCTGTTTCCAACAAGCGTTGTCCACGGGATGATAGTTTGGTCTCGATGGATCATAGTCTGTTTGTCCTGAGGTTGCCTCACTGAGGAAATAACACAAATTTTAAAAGATAAAATGAAAGAGCACATTTGTGTCCAACTAAATGACGGCAACAGCTGTTGCAGTCACTGGTGCCAACTCAGATTCCTTTGTAGGCAGAGAGTCACGCACACAATTATCATAACAATGAAACACTTTAAAAATGTGACGAATATTTTGGAAGATATTCTAGTAGCTCACAAAGAAAGAAGCTGAACTATTGCAAAGTTTATCCGAACTGAACGTGCAAGTAGATATTTAAAAAACCCAGAAAAAGTTCTGCATATTAAATAGAAAAGTGTTTCCATTGTCAGCAGTTATTGCTTCCAAAAACCAAAATACTGGGATGGTTTACAAGTTTAAACAGTCTCTCTTTTACTGCAGTAACATACAAGATGTTGAGTTTCTTTTCCTCAAACAAAATATCATTGTCTGAATTCATTACACAGAGATAAACTAATGCTGTGAACTTTCTTTTGTGTGCAATACCTGTCATTCCCAGAGTGTCACACACAAGGTAGTGATAAAAAAATAAATAGTTAGGAAGATGAAAAATGCATTCCCTGCTTTCCACAGCCAAAAATAGTTTGGATCTTGAATAGTTAACATGACCTCAAAATGACAAGCTGGCTTATTTACATGTGGTAAATGCATTGCTTTCTGTAAGGGAGACTGAATAATTGCAAAAGCAATCATAATAAAGGGAAACCGATTGGTTTCCAGCAGCACGGAGTGCATGCCTGAGCTGAGAATACAACAATCATCATATACAGTGTTTGCTCATTGTAGGTGGTGCAGGAAAAGGAGAAATTAGCACAACTGTAAAAGTTGTAAATAATAGTAGTATGGAGCAGCCTAATGACTCTCACACCGAGCTGAAATGAAACAAAGGCAAATAAATTAAACTAACGCCTGCGTTGGTCCTGTTGTCATGTATTATTACACTATACAAGATAGCGGTTTGGTAAATATGTATCTTGGGTATGTTTATTTGTCACATTTCATTTCACAAAAATAAGAAAACAATGTTCCAGTCTCGCCTGATGCTGTTTTACACATAAAGAAAGATTTCTGCTCTCTTAACTCCTGACAGTGCTTATTATTCAACACTGACACTGGATCAGAAATCAGAATGGGCAGATCCCGAAATCAAAGGCATCGGTATCGAGTCAGAAATGCAAAAGGCTGCTTTGAGTCCACCTTACTGACTGCTCACCAGCTTTATGGGCTTTGGTAAGGACGCATGGAGTATTGATGCTGGCTAATAAATCACATTCTTTGTAGGATAGAATAGAATAGCCCTTTATTGTCATTGTCCATGTACAACGAAATTATGGGTGCTCCACACCAGGTATAAAATATAAATAGTAAGACAGCAGTAATAAATAAACAGGTGAAATATATATAGAATCACAAGGAATATATAGAAACAAGAGGAATAGACAGAAAATAAGAGAAAGGCAGTCACTGGAGAACAGTTATAGTTCTGGTAATGGAACATCAGGAAGAAATTACGTTAAATAATGCAGAGCACACACTGCATTAGGAACCCCATTTAAGCCCAGTCTCAATGATGAGTTTTGCTTCTCTTTTGCACTGTGTATCACTGTCTGTTTACATGAAGGAGGGGCACACACACACACACACACACACACACACACACACACACACACACGTCGCAGCTGACTAACAGACTCTGGACTACAGTTTATTTGCGATGATGATGATAGTGTTCGTTATCCGTGTGTGCAACAAAATCTGCTCCCTTCTTCACCCCCAACACTTGTGTGCTCTACAATGAAGAGCTCTGCATAATTATAGTTGAGACCAAGTAGCTGCAACCAGCCAGGCCCTCCTCCTCTTCACAGTGAGCGAGTCTCTTTAAATCAGGAAGGAAGAGGAAAGAGGACAGCAGAACCTGATGACACAGCCCGTTTAATATTGACGAGGTGGTGCACTCCTAAGCATGTTTTTCAACTGTAGACTAAAAGGTACAACTGTAGTGTAATGAAACAACAGTGCTGGTATTAATATTCACTAGCAAATTTATATAAGTCAGCATTTCACAGACTGAAAATGGCTCAACACGACAGCAACTGTTTTAAATAATTGGGACTACTTAGATAAAACATTTATACGTATTTAAAGAAAAAGCTTGATAACGCCCACTCATCCACGCCTCCTGAGCCTTGAATAGAAATCTGTAGAATAGAAAGCGCACTCATTTATAAATATACACTGACAGATTTTAATCTATTTTGCTAATCCTATTACTCTTTTTATTTGTTTGTTATTTTTAGGACTAGAATAATCACCCAGTCAATCGCTGTTTTCCTTTTTTTCCTCTCGCTTAATTGACACTTAATCATCAGGAACATTCCTAAACAAAACAAGCACATCGCTGTAGTGATGAGTGCAAGAGATAACCTTGGTTTCATTCAGTTTTTAAGGTATCAATGTCATATACTATTGGATTTTTCGCATTTACTGCAGATCCCTATTAGTTAACGCCAACAAAATGTAATGACAGCATCATTTCACCTGTTTTGGCTACAAGTCTTGATAGAGACTGCTCAAAAGCAGACAGTATTTCTCATCCACCCACCCAGCTGTGCCTTCACAGCCATCTTTTCTCTACATTTATTCTTTCAAAGCTCAAAGTAACCATGCATTTTACTATATCTTTACAAAACTGATAAAGGAACTGAATTCAGTGTTTCTTTGCAGTGTGAGTGCCTAGTTTGAATCAATAAAATATAACCTCTCTGGCAGCTACCATCAATCAACATAATAAAATGATTAGGTAGTCACTGAAGAATATAATGGAAATAATTCTCAGTAGCTGCTCTCCGTCTGCTCTTCTACACCTTGTCACTAAATTTTGATCCTTCTTCTTTTCCCCACATGCACGTACAGTTTACACTTTAGTAAGAAGGGGTCAGGGGTGAAGCTCAGCTGAACAGGCCAACATGTGGATAAGTTTAGTGTTCCAGCAAGATAACAAACAGGCAAGCAAGGTGGCAGGCTTATCAAGCCTGAGCTACCTGTAACCTCCTGTTGCGACTGTCTTACCCTTTCGTGTCTTTACTCTCCTCCTCTGACCTCTTCCTCTCTGGACTCGTCTTTTTTTCCCCCTCATTCTTCTCCGGCTTCTCCGTCTTCACTGCTGCTTTTCTGGGAGCTATCGAAGGAAATAAATAAAAGACAAGGTGAGGGTGATGCAGGGGTTGAAGTAGAGATTTATTTTACCTTGTTCTCCAAACTGATAAAAGCACAGTACATTCACATGCTGTTTTTTTATGCAAGCAAAGAACTATGCAAATTCCTCTCACCAAAGAAACTGCTGATGGGGGCTTTCCTGGTCGGCTCCTTATCTTTCTGCTCTTTTGCTTCTTTCTGCCTTTTCACCGTTTGACTTTTCGGGCTCTCTTCTGTGCCTCGCGTGTCCTTTTCAACCACCTCCGTTTTGGCTACGACAGGCCCTTTCTCATCATCATCATCTGTCTTCGGCTTTGCTTCATTTTTCTTTTCCGCCTCCTCAGCTTTCTCCTCCTTCTCATCAGGGCTCTTTTTCTCCACCTGCTCCTCTTTTTCTACAGTTTCTTCCTCTTTGCTCTTGTTCTCCACCTCCTCGTCCCCTGGGTTGTTAGCCTCGGTCGCTGCCTTTTCCCCCCTTTCTTCCTTTGTGTCCTCCTCCATGGGTTCATCTGCGTTACCTACACAGGGGCAAGACAGAAAGGGAGTGGAGTCATTGAAGAGAAAAATGCCAGCAGGTTTACTGAGGGCAACCCAGTTTTTTTGTGAGCCCATGTTTGAAGACGTAAGAGCCTCTTTCAGTAAATGCCGCAGGTTTTATTTCTGAGGTTTCATTTTCACCTGAAGAAGGCAGCTAAGAGAAATTACTATTGACAAACTTGTAGCACCGACTCCCAGCAGTCAGAGCTGGGGTCATGATACTGGCTGGGTAAGGAGGGCGGCATGAAACTTTAATTTTCTCATTCAAACGTTAAAGTAAGTGGTGGAATGGACCGCTAAACCCAGTAGTCACAGCTGGTACTTTACTAGACAACTTTAGAAAGCGAAGGAGAGCCATTTCCCTGTCTGTGGAAAAAAAAGAGTGGGGGGGGGCACCAGGCTGAGCTGCTGTCAATTTGGTTTTGTTTTTTCCCCCAAACACACTAAAGTGGTTTTCAAACACACTTCAGCTTTAACCTTGTTTAGCTCTTTCTCAATTGTCCAATACGAGCCTTTAACCTGCCATTTCCCAGATTTAAACTGCATGTGATGTGTCATGTGGATTCACGCTGAGAAAGTACAAGATGCTCTATCTATGCAGCAACCTAACCTAGACCAAATAGAGTATTTGCAGTAGTGAGAACACATGTGGAATGAACCGCTCTGAGACTGTTTCTAACCTTTTAGCTCTGGTGATGTGATTGGTTCAGTTTGTTTGCTCGTGTGTTAGGTGGACTACTCAAAAAGGTAATGGACAGACTCACTTAAAAATCTTGTGAGAAGCTGGATTTAGCACATCTAAGGATTAATTAGATCTGAACTCAGGGCCATTTAGAAGGACTGCTTATAATTGTGAGACAGGGCAAAACTGGACATTGCATCGTGTTTGAATAGCCTTCATCTTCTCAAGAAAATATCACAGACTAATATCAATGCACGTTTTGGAGTGAATTTTCAGCCCTGGTGGAGGCTGCTACACTCTTGGGCTGCTCCATTTTCTTCATAATTCTGCCTTTATTGAGCGTCTGTGTCAAAACTTAGACAAACCGATTAAACAAAGCCAAACAGGCTCCGTGGATGCTGAATTTCTCAGTTTGCATCTCACAGATGGTAAAAATGAACTTTGCTTTATCACAGTGCAGAGCTCCTACAGTTGCAGTAACAGACTGAAATCATTACCCTTTATCCTCAATCCTTTGAATCTCAGGCTGTTTTTGTTGCCTTTCTCTCCATTTGCACTTCACTATAACAGTAGATTAGGACTGTCAAACATAAGGCTCAGGGGCCAGAATCGGCCCACCGAATAAGGAAAGGTAAAGGAGGGCATAATTTTTTTATTTTTAATTATATTTTCAAAAGTTTTGCAACTTTTATTTTTTTATTGATAAAGACTTCCCTCGTGGTCATTCGTAATACATCTCTGTAATACAGTAAAGTAATAAATTAACAATTAAATGGCAACAAGTTCCTTTTTCATCATCTAAAAAAAACATACATTTCTATAGTAAAGTCACTACGCAGTTGAACAAAAAGGACATTTTCTGTAAATTAACAAAAAGTTTCTGTTTTATAATCACGGGACAGTCTGGACAATGAGCTACCAAAACATTTTCTGTCATTTGAAATATTAATTTCTTACATAATCTTCTTAATTTCTTATTTATTTGAATCCAAAGAGATGTGCTGACAGATTTCTTTCATATGCTTCATAAGCATTTCTCAAAACTGAGACATACAGTTGAAATTGCACTTCTTTTTGTTATACTGAGATATCTCAGGGATTAAATGTGTAGTTAAACTACAACTAGTGGAGCTGTAAAATGAGTTTAACATGCTTGCAGTAGTCTGTACATAAAAGATGAACATATACGCTCCTATGTAATCCAGTTTTAGCACGAAGGCTGTTTCACCATTTTTCTTTATTTTATTTGCAGAAGAGAATTGAGCATTAAGTTATGAACTAACATTAGCTGGCCCGGATAGAAGTGGACATCCATAAACTGTGTGGGATCCTGTGGGGTGTGACTCGCTTTTGTCCTCAACCACAAGTCAAAACTAAAGGAAATACACTTCTGCATTGTTTGAGATTATCTGTCAGTATCAGAAATTGTCACTTCGTCACTGTACCCGAATTCTCTGAACAACATACATCTATAGGACTACAACTAGACATTACTTTGTTTGATTCAATAGGCTACATTTTTTTGTTTTCCTCCACTCATCGTTAAGCTCAGAGAAAAAGGCCATGATGAAACAAAACACATGCCACAATTTACCAGAGCCCTGTGACAGCAGAGACAGCAATGAAAATGTTCAATCTTTCACTTCAAATCTTTCAAATTCATGATTCAATAAAGAGGAAACACTTATTTGCGGAGCTGGAACTGAAAAGTGTTTGCCTGGTGATTAATATCTAATTAATTAGCCAAGTTGTTGCTCTTTATTATTGCAACCCAATCGGCCATAAAATTTCTGGAAACAAATGGCTGGATGAGACCATGTACAGCAAGAAAATAAGCTGTTTGGTACTGTGACACTGCTAAACAAAAAGTATTGTTTATGTGTTTAGTCAGGATGCAATTGAGAGTTTACAAAACTGCATTTTAGTAATGATAATGTGTGAGTTTGTTAATATAGCATGCTGATTTTTTTCCCCCTTATAGCCGATGTGTCTGTGCAACTTCCCCTCCCACGTGGACTTTCCAAACCTGTACAGGAGCCAAACTTGGTTATCAGACTCGCAGCAGAAGCGAAAGCATACCTTCACCGCTGGCACTGGTCTCCACACGTGGCCGTTTGTTTTGCTGACCCTGCTCCTCCTTGACCTCTGCCTCTTCTTTCTGACTGTCACTGCCACTCCCACTCTCGTTGAGCTTCCTCTTAGGGAACATCTTCCTTGCTGCACATATCAGGACAGACATTACATTAAAAGAACATGATTTAAAAAAAGAAAGGAAAAAAAGTGGGAGGCATCCCAGCTGAAATCATGCCGGGATCAAACAGTAAGAGAATAAGGAGATGAAAACAGGACGAGTCTGCTCTCTTGCTGCAGATGTAGGGCAAGAAGAAGAAGGAGAAAAAAAAGGGAGAGAGAATCATAGATACATACTTTGCTAATGAAAACACTAATTCCATCCTGAAGAATATTATGCAGCACAGCAGCTTACGGTCCCAGTGTAAATTACCCTGCAATTTTATGCAGCAGTGGTGCTCGAGGGCAATTTCAGTTTTGGTAACACATCCGCCTCTGTTTTGGCCCTTGTTAGAGGTTCTAGCACAGGTAGCAGTGCTGATGTTTTTCTTCTGGATATTATAATGAAAGCATTAACCCAGGACATTAAGAATGCAATTTCTGGTCGAATTAGGGAGTTACTTTAATGTGATGTTTTCTCCAGCAGTGATGGTGGCGGGGCTCTTATTGTGGCAACGCACCACTGGTGAAAGCAAACACTGCAGTCATCAAAGACAAAGAGAACGGGACGATGAGAAGAGAACGAGACACTTTTACTGCTGCAAAAACTAGGATGAAGGAAACAAAGTGGGAGAGGAGGTGCTTCTCAAATGAAGACAAAGCTGGAATGCTAGAAAACTCTAAGCAGCTTAAATTCTCTGTTCAAACTCCAACGTATCTGGTGTTATATGGGAAAGCCAGCAACGACAAAGAGCCATGTAAAAAAAAATAAATAACTAGGCCATTCTGTTTCATTTTAAATGCAGATATTTGCACACATCATCTGATTAAGAATTTACAAACAAGAAACAGCAGCTCTCTTTCAGTTTTATCTTGCAGATGTGAAACATTCAAGCTGCTGTGTACCAACTGCGGCTATAAAATAATGATCACTACATATGTTTATGCTGGTTTTTTTTTTAAAAAAAGCCCAAAGTTTCTAAAGCTTGCAAACCCAAGAAAGCACCCAAATAAACACTGACAATCAGCTGCAATAATAGGACGACATGCTCTGCTGGTTCGATTAACTCCCAGTCAGCACAAACGATGCACTGCTAAGACAACATAGCAGTAATAATATTATTATCACAGTGCAAAGACGTGCAGAAAAATAATGATATAGGCTCCAGGAGGGTGTACTCATGGTGCAGCAGATGATGATTAATGATAGCGCAATCACGGTCTAGTCTTGTGGTTGTCAATCTAAGGCAGTCCAGAGTGTGGAAAGACAAATGAAAGAAAAGGGTGAAAAATGAACTTCGCCGCTTCTGGTGAACAAACTTCTTATGCATTCAGTTTGAGATAAATTTCCTGTTTTCTCCCTCATTGTGAAATAATGAGTATTTGGAGCCATTAGGCGCCTGCTAACAAGTAATCAAATAAAACAGCTCGAGGCAGGAAAGCTATTAATCCTCTGCTGGTGTCAAAGTTCAAAATGGTGCACGTTTGGAAAACGAGCTGAAAAGCACAATTCTGAAACAGCTTAATTAAGACAAAGTTAATAAAAATCTGTTCAGATGCTGACCAGTCTTGCGTTTGACGATCCCAGTGGGGGAGACGGAATTGGGAGTGCTGGGGGTCCCCGGTGAAGCAGAGGTGGCTGGAGTGGCAGGGGTGGTCGGGGTTACAGGCGTGGCTGGGGTCAATGGTGGAGACAGGGGGGTGGGAACGGCTTTAAACGCATCATCCTTCTGAAAGACACAAGCACGAGTGATGGTAAGCATTATGACAAGAGGCGGCATGAACAACAGCTTGAACAGGCAAAATGACTGCAGATCATGGTTTGTTTGCATGGCCGCCATCACCCACAGATATTACTGAAAATGAAAAGGAAGTGACAGCAACAATTGTCCAGCTGTCTGCAACAATATCATTTGGATCGCTGTGGATTGTTTGTGTGGCTCATCCAAAATGTGGCCTGTTCTGCTGAGGAATACGAGTACTGTGTATTATTTAGTTTTTTATTGCTGAAATTGTTTATTGAATGTGAAATAAAGTAATTTGATGAAGACATGCAGTTTCTAATTTTTGAACTACGTTTTGGCAACCAATAACCTATGCTTTAAAAGTATCCTTAAATCCTTCAAGATTTTTTAGGACCCATCTTAGGACTTTTGTAAATCTTTATGATGAAGAATATTTTGACCTAGTAGCTCATAAAAATGAACACAGGTGCTCATTTAGACATGAAGCCAACATGTTTAGAAGCCACAAGACTTATGGTAAGAAGTGAATCTCTAAAAGGGGTTTAAACACCACTGTGATAATGGGAGGCATGGCTTGAGAATTAGAAGTTTTAGAAGTAAAAATGGTTATTCTGATTCAAGACAGGCTCTAAGGGCTCCAAATCAAGACTAGAGTGAAGGTTTGCAAGAGGGCAGCATGGACCGCTGTGGAAACTGGATCAGCTGAATCCAAAGCACGATCAGGCCGAGGAAAAGTGAGCGCACTGAGAGAAGATCAATACGAGAGGCTTTGTTCTCTGAGAAACAGAGAAGCAAAGTCACAGATAACAGAATTAGCTAAATAAAGAACACAAGACTCCCTCCAGCAACAGTCCTGTCAAGAGAAGACCGTCTCAGAGGATGGAAGGGTCTCTAAATCACATCTTGTAAGGGGAAACAAGGTGAAATGGTTGGGGTAGGTTAAGAAAGAAAAAAAAACAAACAGTGAAAGATCGACCTCCCCCCGCCCTCTCAAAAAAAAAAAAAAAAGTACTGATGAATCTATGGCAGTAACAGGAAAGTTTATTGATTGATAGATTTTTCTGAAAATCGACAGAGCCCCTTATAATCCCTTATGTGCCTTATGTATGAGTTATGGTTGTGTTTACTGACCTCGAAACGATTTTATGTACATGGCGAAAATCTGTCAAATGTTTTAGTACGACTTTGCTAAGCTACGAACCCGCACTGCTTGATGGATTGTCGGAGCATTACAGCTATCGTAGGCAGGCGCCTCGCGGAGTGATACGTACTGTGCTTCAACATAATATTACCATGTTGTGTGTGTATAACCTCATTTTAAGTTGTGTGGATATTATACATGGTTATGCTGAGGATATGTCGGCCAATTTCCACTGGAAATGCCTTTTGGTTAAACTGTCAGCGAGGAATTTGCACTGTTACGTTTTTATATAACTTTAACACACATAAAAAACAGCTGCTTGTTTAAGTGAAAATACATTGATGGGTTTTTTGCACTAATAAAGTTGTGGAGTTGCAAAGTATTTTGTCTAGTGTCAATTATATCGTCAGTTATGTCGTTATCGCAAATTTTCAAATGTATATCGTGATAAAATATTTTTGGTCATATTGCCCTGCTCTACCTAATACCTTCGTCTATATAGGGTACATTACATTCAAACAAACTCTATGAAATGAGGTGAACCAAGGTGAATAGATACCAGGTAAAGCTGACAGAGGAAATCAGAGTTTGCAGCAATTTAAACAGATGAAAAACTGTCACATGCTGTCACAAAGCACCCATCAGCTGGGATTCTCCTCACAACACTGACAATCAAAAATAGAGAACAAGCTTACTGATGCTATTTGAGGGCAGCTGTAGCTGTATGGTTCAGTTTCACTTTGATATAGAGCAAAGGAACAAAGAGAGGTTGGAGAAAAGTGAGAGAAATGTATTTACAGCTCTCATTTGAACTCCTCCTCATCATGTTGGCTTCAATAGCATTATCCTTTAGTCTCAATGCTAATGGTTTAACTTCAGAGTCCCATTTACTTTGCAGGTCCAGTCACTTGACTTTCTATTGCCTCAGATGGCCCTTTGTGCATGACGTTTTCTGTGCACTTTTTTGTCAATGCACCACTCCTGACTTGACAATAAGGTCCTTGTGAAATGGTGATAGCGAGGCTGAGGTAATCAGTTTTTTGGATTAAGTGCTGCTGTCATTAAAGATAAGAGAAAGGCAAATACTATAGTTACTGACATTAATGAAATACATGGAGATTTTTGTTGAGATTCAAATTTTCCACTCCTTATTTTATGGAAATGTTCTGTATTACATTCAAAGGAGAGATAGGTTTTATAAATATAATTATAGCACAGACGGTGAAAACGAAAGCTAAGAGCAAGAGATAAAAGCAAACCTGATCAATACTGAACATCAATTCGTTTGACAACAGCAAAAAAAAGAATAATTACATGAATAAATACTGTCTAATCATTATAAGTAACAATGGTACTGGAGATATGCTTTAAAACTAGTTTACATCACGGAGGAGGGAATTTCTACGTCTGGAGACGGACTGACTGAATTGGTCTCCCACCAACTTCCCTCAGAATAAAAACTCAAAAGTAGAAGTCTTAAAAAGGAGTTGGAACGTTAGCAAAGAAATCAATACAAACAGATAAAAGCAAACCTGATCAATATTGAACATTAACCAGTCTGAACAGTTAAAAAGTCATAAACACGTGAATAACAGTGTTTAATTTCACATAACAATCACATTAAAATAAAAATCATTTGTTAAACTATTTTCATCCCCTTTCCCAGCTGAAGGTTCCCTTCTTTATAAAAACACCAGCAGCTCACTGAATTGGTCACATCTCCCACCAACTGGCCTCAACAACATAAAAAAATATAATAATAGTTGGAAAGAGCGAAGAAGTCAAAACAGAAAGCCAAGAGCAACACAAACAGCCAGCTTCTGCCACAGCAAGGGGTAGCTGTAGAAAGGCAAACCGGTTTCATTATTAAGCATCGACCATCAAGAGCTGGAACAGCAAAAACTACATTTAAATCAAGCAAACTAATGATGTTAAACATCTGGATTCAAATAAAACCATATCACTACAAATTAAGAAGGAAAGGTGGCGTTCACATGAAGGGTTTCCTGAGAAAACATGCTGTTTCTCCAACATTGCAGGCTATTTCTAATGTTCATGTACCCTAACAATAAGTAGTTCAATACCATACTGCACAGTGCAGAAAATGTATTATTTACCAAGTTATTATCAAGCAAACAAACAATTTGGCATCACAAGATTACTTAAGGTATTTTGACACTTCATTTACCATTTTATAGACTAATAACAAATCGGATTATTAATTACTGATGAAAGTGATCTTTAGTCGCTGCCCTGCATTTATCTGCGGGGGAGCTGCTCCACTGCCAAGAGTGCAAGAGTGGATATATTAGTACCTTGTCACAAAAAATTAATAATTACACCCATATGAAAGGGATGTGAGGTGAGGGCAGCCTGACAAACATCATGTATCATCATAATCACTTCCCTCTATCAACAAATAGTGAATAATTGCTGACATACAACAAACAAAATAAACAGGCTGGTTAAGTGAAGTGTTTATCAAACAACAGGTGGCTGAAAGACAGCCAAAGCTGATAATCAGGTCTTTTCATTACATGGCTTATTGACAAATGTATTCAACATTGTGATTCACCATACAATTACTAGGCTTTTGTGTAGCATTGTTTTTCCCCATAACCAAACCAACAATAGGCACTGATATGCCTACAGGAGCCCTAAGAGACTTCATTACACTCGTTCAGCATTTGATGGGTAACACACTGTTTAGTGTTTCTACAAAGCATGCCTGCTTTTTTCTTTAGCACCATGACATCCCATCAATCTGTCAGTCTTTTATTGGTGAAAACGTCACTCACAAATTGCAGCTGATGTGTTGAATGCAACAGATTAAATGAACTCTGACGTCCCAGTTATAAAACCACATGTCGCTTTTACCTTTTCTGTTTTACCAGGAGCTTCTTTGTCTCCTTGTCCCTTGCTGGGAACTTGTTCTTTAACGACTGGCGCCTCGTCATCATCGCTGTCCAGGATTTGACGGCAGCGTTTCACAACCTTCTTGATGGGCGACTCTGCTTCCTGAACACCGTTCTGCACCTTCAGTGGACTCTTGACAGGCCTGGAGATAAACCACAGAAACACACAACAGATATCACAAATTTTAAATAAAGCACTAAAGGGGACCTATTGGGCTTATTTCCATCTCAATACTTTTTATTCTGTGCTTTTACTTGAGTAGCTTTGCATGATTCACAGGTCAACATATTATATAGCCTATTATTTATAAATAATGAATCTACATTAACACGGCCGGTTTTTTTAATCAAAATAAATTTTATATTAAACGGTGCATGCCCTGCTCTACTGTCACTGTAATCCACTGTTAGGTGGTTGCCAGGCAACCTGCATAGCATCATGATATAATATGTATTGTGATAAATCAGATGTCACCATCACAGAATTAAAATGATGCTTTTATAAAGTGTTATAGATCAATTAAGCATTTTTGGTGGGTGGTTGCCAGACATCACGATGACAACATAGGATATGATATAGATGGAAACCTTTAGGGTCCTAAGATGCATCTGTGTACGAAGTCTGGATACTTAACTACTGCTTGTGTAGAAAGAATTCACAAACAAACAGAAAGAGACTTTATTTATTATAGTTAGAGATAATCTATATGCATAAAATAATCAGCAACTAAAACTTTAAAATTAATAAAGACTCTGCTGCTGGAATAACTGCTTCCAAGAGAGAGGGGACCAGCTGTGCGAGAGAAGCTGTGCAAACAGCTTGTTTGATGACTTTTATTTACATTTTAATGTGAAAACACTGAAAAAAACAAACAAAGAAAAATAAGTATTCGTCATTCAGGGTTTATTTCAGTCAGTGTGCTTTACAGCTGAATGCTGGACATGCCATCACTGACCCAAACAGGCCAGCATGTCTACATGTATCTATATATCTTCTTTTTTTTTTTTTTTTTTAAAAGGAGAACACTAAGGTCTAGGGCTGCACGATTTTGCATAAAATGAGAATCACGATTTTTTGGCTTAGAATTGAGATCATGATTCTCTCACAACAATAAATAAACATAAAAACAACAAATGTCTCACGTTTTGTTGTTGCCGCAAAATGTTGTACTGCTTGAAATTCCGTCTCCACCGTTGCTCG